>NW_026928356.1:0-33617 GCF_032062105.1 Saccostrea cuccullata | reverse complement strand
AGTCATTGTCCTGCAAAATTTCAAGCTGAAAAGAATGCAGCAGCTAGTCATTTATAATTTAACCCTAACTAGTTTTGTAAGTAAAATCTAGATTCTCCTTACATTTTCAATAATTCTGACAATTTTATGTTCCATTTAAAAATATTTATAGTCATTTACTATTCCCAGCATTTTATTTTTTCTGCAATAATAAAGGTAAAGAAAACAGACAGTGATCTAACTAAAAAATCTTTAAACAATAAAAATCGAAGGAGGGGCATAAAACACGAACCCCTGGAGATTCTAGCATGGTGACAGGTACCCAGCTAGGAGGAGTAAGCATCCCCTGACACACCATCTGAGATCCCTATATGTAGATCAGATAGACGGGACATTCTGGATCGATATTCTATACAAAAAATCCTAACAATTAGCATGAAACAACTTAGCCAAAATACGACCCGATGATATATTATATTTGCAAACAAGGTTATTATAAGGACCAAACTATGGACGCTTGGAAAAGAAACGTTACAAAGAGACCAAATACTTTATAGAGATATTTAATTGAATGATTCGTAAAAATTTTCCTAAAATATATGGAGAAATAGAACAGTTTTTAAGCTCAAAAGTCCTTTTAAACAAAACAATCTGGAGCAGAGAAAACACTGGCCTATAAAACATAAGGATGGGATTAGGTGCTATGAATGAGGGGGCATCCCCTGCTGACCAGTCACACCCGTCGTATCCTCTTTGTCATGATCAGGAAATTATGGAAAAATCCATAGACATAGATGTAAATAATAGACGAACAAGTATGAAAAATGTCCATCATCATTAATAGATTGTATTTCCTGTCAAGGTAATTTTTGTATTGACCACAGAACTTGTAAAATGATGACTTTAATCGAGACTCTTGAAATTTTTGTTTATCAGCTTGTTTATCGATAGCTTGTGACAAGGATGACAAGGGGCGCACGGCGGGTGTGACCGGTCAGCAGGTGATGCTCACTCCTCCATGATACCTGATCTAACTTCTGATGTTTTACAGGTCCGTGTTTGCTCTGCTCCTATTTTGTATTGTTTTATGGACTTTGATATTGAATACTTTTCGTTATCTATATATCCTTCATTGTGTTCTTAAAGATATTGTTCATAAGTAAAGCATATTCTTGCATATCGAATCAACGGAGAGACATAAACCAATATGCAGTATTTATGGATACATTGCAACATAAGTAAGGGTAGTTACATCTTATTCTTTTTTATCGTTCCCTTACCTTGGTCTCTTTAGTATTTGATCTCACGACCTTCTGATCACGACCACTTTCTAACAACAGATAATTACGAAATTTGCATAGTAAAACAATATAAGGAATTTGCACAGTAATGGAATTAATTGAATTAAGGTGCACAATAAAACAGTGAAAATTTTGATTGGAAAGAATTACATGACTAGTGCTATTTAATTTACCAAGAGTACCAGGAAACAAAGTGATTTCACAGAGTTCTACCTATGAGAAACACTTAACCTCATGTTTACCATCAAAACTCTTTAATGTTAAAGGGGAAAATAATGAACAGTGATTTACATGTATCTTGAAAAATAATATAAAACACAAATACGTGAAGAGGACATAAAATACATTGTCAGACCTCCGAAAATGAACTGATGACTTGACATTGTTTTTATTCTGATCTATAAATCATTTTTGGTATTTAACAATTATTTAACGTAAAATGATTTACGAAAATTATTACATGTAGATTATTTAAAATAGATACAGCATAACGGAGATAACTGGTTAAAAAAAACCCCCAAAATATTATCTGTGATGTAGTCCGCAGATATTTAATAGTCTACAAACAGATGTTTAATTTTAAAAAACCCTAATGTCATGAAAGAAGATTTAAAATATCTGATCTAACAAATAAAATACGATTATACGAGCATACTGGTGAAGATGTCATTTCTATAATAAACAAAAAATTTTCAAGTATATCATTATTTAGATTTATTGATCTAAACAAAAGTAATGAATAAAAAAATCAGACAAATCGATTTAAAAAACAAAAAATAAATAAATAAAAATGGTGCACAGGCCTTTAAAAATATGAACAATTGAACAATAGCAAAATTAATACAGGGATATGTACCTGTAAAGTCTAATTGAAACTTTTAATTTTAAAAAGTCTGTCATTTCGACAAGTCAAAACTTCCATCACATTGATAAAAAAAACACTAGAAAAATGACACCATTTTATCAAAGAGCAAGTAAGTACTAAAAATAAACTATTTAGTCCAATTAATCCACCTAAATAATAATTTATAATGAGAGAAGTAAGAGAATACAGAGACAGCTCTAATAATATTGCTTACAATCTTGTTGAAACGTTTTTGTTTTGATGTTTTTTCTTACGCTTCATTTTTTCGCGCAATAAATCAAACACACGTCGAGTGCAAACAAAAGATATCATTATGAAGAGACCTTGAGAGCCACTTAAAGCCAAGAAAATATACTCTAGGATTTTATCTCTTATCCAGAAATTGACAAAAGTTATGATCCACGGACTTCCTATTAAGAACGATAACTTTGCCAAGACTTTGCTTCTGGAGTACCGAGTCTGCACAGCATAAATTTTCTGATGATGGTTGAATCGACAGCAGACTACAACAAATGTAAGTGTATTTGAAAATATGATAAGAAACATTGGTACAGCAAACGTGACCAAAATCATGATTGGGTATGTTATAAAACAGACATCCAAGCTATACCCAAAATTCTCTCCCTTTGATGACAGAGTAGAAAACACTATATTTATTCCAGTCAAGAGGATAGGGGTTCCATAAGCATAAAAACAATATTTTAAAAGCCTCTTTGAATTGTTTATCATGTTATGCATGTTCAAACGTCCAAACAAAAGAAACATTTGCATTGAACATGCACTCATCCAGAAGAAACTTGCTAGCCAAAAGTAATGAATAAAAAAGCCTAAGATTTTACACAGTAAAGGAAACTCGTTGAGTGGCATGCCAAACCCAAATACAACCTGAGCAATCATCAACGACAAACACAGAAACATGTTACATTTGCCGGACAATGTTCGTAATTCTGGACACATGGAATAAATTGCAAGAGTAATTAAAAGACAAAATGCTGATAGACACGAGGTTGCTAGAGATAAATAACCCTCAGGTCTGTAATTGTATGGAAGTAGTACTGCTTTTACCAATTTAGTCCCATCCAACACTGATAAATAATCATCTTTGCATACCTGAATATACTCAGAAATATAATACTGAATAGAATCAAAACACACATTGAACTCGTGTAGACAAAGTTGAGATCTATTGTTAATGAATGTCTCATTCTTGCCAAGACGAATCATCGGACAAAATAATATTTTCGAGAATGGATAGAAAAGATCTGGTTCCATATTTCTAGAAGAAATTGATAAATGTTTCAGTAGTGTGAACCAATCTCTATTCAGATTGTCCCTACCAAAGCGAAAACGATATTTCATTCGAGATTGACTTCTCTTCAAAAAATTGTAAGGAGTACTTAGAGACAGCAAAGTCCGATTATGAAAAAGTGAAATAAGTTTTAAGACATATTCTTTCAAATTAAGTTTTGGAAAAATATTGATTAAAACATTTACCTTCAACTCAGACGAGTTAAATACATTTTGATAAATATCAATTTGAAGAATCTGAGAAAGTTTAAACACAAAAAATGTTTTGTAAAGTAATTGAGCTATTCTAAATAAAGGTTTTCTGGAATATTCTTTTGTCTTTTCAATCAAAGAATCACAGTTAATGATAATTGTAGCTTTCACATTCAAAGTGGAATTGATATCTGCATAAACGCAATATCCCTCCTTGTACTGAAAACCATCTAGGCATGTCACTCCTCGGAACACATTCTAAAAGGAAAAATAAAAGACTATTATTTGAGTCATTTTTTTTTCTTTTTCATCTCCTTTTTTACAAACAAATTGTGCATATTATTTAAATATGGTTTCCAATCTTGAGACAAAACAAATATTTATCCTATTAGAATCGAAAACATGCATCCTTTCTAGTACCTCGGAAACGTTTTTATTCGTAGGAAACATCATCTGGATAGGAAATTTCTTCTGAGCTGGGCTGTATTGGTCTGTTTAATGTTTTGTTAGGAAAAGTTTTTACAGTCCGTTCAGTGCAGGTATTTTTGTAGAATAGTTGAGCAAAGGAACACAGCTTGCAGATTTCAGGGGTAGGTCTAGGTGAAGGCACTGAAATGTTTCTTAGAGTTGTATCCAGGAAGAACTGTCCAGGAAATTGTGATGTGGTTGAAAGTTTGCTTATTTGAATATCAGTTGAACTTTCGTGTAATTTTGCAGGCATGTTTTCTGATGAGGTTTCCCTCTGCAAAATTGTGAATATCTATATTATCTATTTACGGTTAAATATTTAATCACAAATACCAGTAAGTAAATTGTTTATTACTGTTAAATATGCGTTAATATATTTTAATGGAAGGCATATTTACAAAAAAACGCCGTAAGGAAAACCTTTTAAAAACCTTTTTATAAATTAAGATGCTTAATGTTTGCAATGTGTCAGAAAGGTTGGCTTATCAGTCCAAAATTCGATCTACCTCATTAGGGAATTCATCAAAAGATTGATACGTACCTCGCTGCTTCTGTTTTTTTCACTTATTTTCATCAAATATCCATGGCAGAAAGTGGTCAGCCTCATAAGAACAAAGAGAGCAAATATAGAAACTCTTATAAACATGACGGTATTGAACGATGTCACACAACAAGATATATTATGAGAGCATTAACAAATCAGCAATATTTTGGACAATTGTTTTTCTTATGATGCTGAATTGAATAATCAATCCTACTTGAAATGCTTTTCAATATATCAGAATAATTGTAAATTTATTTAAATGGGCTATAATGAAATATTTCCTGAAAAATAAGGATCAATGGGAAATATCACATTTCTTCCTAGTTTTATAATGCCATTGTTCTTTGTTAAAAGTGTTCGCTAAAAGATTTGAAATGTTTTCATGCAATTTTGACATGTTGGCATTGTTTAAATTTGCTCACCGTGTAGTCGGTGTCTGGTGCACTAGATTACATAATAGAAGTTAAAAATTGTTTGGAATTGTAATATACCTTTTATAGGAAAAACAAACAGTATCTGTTATTTGGTTTGTGCATGTTGTACTTTATAAAAGACAGAGAGATAAATATTTGTTCAAATACAAATTTCTGGTACATTTTATGTGAGTGTAACATTCTAAGAGATGGGCGGCAACATCAAATGAGAAAACAAAAAATTGTCAGGACTTGTTTTAATTAGATTTAAAAGGTCAGATGATGCGTTCCTCATATATCTGTATTGTAAAAAATTACTTCATGTCTTTCAAGGACAATCATTGGGCAGAATATTTTTTATGGAAGGAATTAGTAAAAAAAAAATATAAACGTGTACACTGTCTTCATTTTGGAACCCTCGAGTATGTTGTTTTCTAAAACATATTGAAAAAAGAAAGTAGTGTTAGGGATTGAGGAATTATTTGTGTTACTTTCTATGGAAAAGGATTTCTCATGAAACTCTGAAGTTAGTTTTTAGATATAGTCTTTTAGGGTTAATACATGAAAAACAACTACTTCAAAATTCGCCTGGTAAAGCATTGAATTTGCTTCACTTTGAAAAAGTTTGATACTTGAAACTGTTGCTATGTTGTGTCGTGAAAAATGTGTTGCTATTAATAGATGTAACCATGAAACATAACTATCATGTTTTACATTGTTAGTTCCAGAATTCTGTAGATGCTTTATAAAAAGAGTTGTAGTTAATTTAATTTGTCGTGTTTGGCATCACGCATTTTCGACTTTTATAAATGAAATTTTTGAAGCACTTCACTTGTCGAGACATGTTCTGAAAAAAAACCCCAGTTTTCTGTTATATAAATTGATTGATAAAGATATATATCATATTATGATTATCAATCTAATTACAATGTATTTTACAAACACATTGCATTAGTATAATAAATACCTTGTAATCATCAAACACATGATAACGTATACCAGCCTCCTTCTTGTTCTCCGGGAATATTGTCATGAGTGTTGGTAGTTGACTAATGTTAGATCTATGCGTAGTTTTTGATTGTTGACTTCTTGTTTCCGTCGATGATTTCGGAGGCATTGTTCTCTCAGGGATATTTTGTTGTTGAGACTGTGTAATCAACATAGATTTTTGACGTGGTGATAAATGGAAAGAAGATCCAACTATTGTAGGCGTTAGTGTTCTCATTGACATTAGTTTCTCAGAGATTTTTTGTTGGTGTGACTTTGTAAAAAATTGAGTTTTTGAAGATGGTTCGAATATTGTTGGTGAATGTGATCTCGGAGACTCTATTCTCTCAGGAATTATTGCCTGTTGAGTTTGTGGAAACTGTGTGGTTGTGGGGGTGGATGAAAACTTCTAGAAGATACAATGATTGGTGCAGGTGATGTTGGGGGTGGTATTCTCTCAGGGATGATTAGTAGTTGGGTTTTTTAAAACTGTGTGGTTTTTGGGGGTGACGGAATACTTGATGATTGTACAAATATTGCTGGCGTGGATGATCTTAGGGGAGGTGGTATTTTCTCAGGTATGGTTGGTGGTTGGTTTTGTGGAAACTGTGTGGTTTTAGTAGGTGGAGGAAAACTTCAAGATGATACCATAATTGATGCAGGTGATCTTGGGGGTGGTATTCTCCCAGGGATGGTTGGTGGTTAGGTTTGTGGAAACTGTGTGGTTTTAGGAGGTAGAGGAAAACGTCTAGATGATAAAACAACTGGTGCAGGTGATATTGGGGGTGGTATTCTCTCAGGGATGGTTGGTGGTCGGGTTTGTGGAATCTGTTTGGTTTGGGGGGGGGGTGGTGGTGGTGGAGGAATACTTCTAGATGATACAACAACTGGTGCAAGTGATCTTGGGGCGGTGGTATTCTCTCTGGAATGATTGCTGTTTGGGTCTCTTTTATTATACAATGTCCATTATGTAAAATAAAGCCAAGAGATAGAGAGCACTTAAATGGCAGTGTGCGGTCCAGTGGATATAGAGTCAGCGTTGGAGCTGGAGTTGGTGTCTTTTGATTCTGATGATCTAATTTAGCATTAGAAGTGTAAACTGTGTTTGATTGTAATCCAGATACGTTGCCCTCATGGTCTCAACAGAAGAATAAGACTGTAAAATGACGATCTCATCACTTAAAATATTATAAATCATTTAATGGGTTATCGATATTTCATGCAATTTTTTTCAAAGCTTTTAAGGCATTCTTATGTAGTGTAGATGCCATTGTGCAGATTTTTCCCTGTGTGTAGGATCGGACACATTGGGGAGTTTTAAAAAAGAATATATAGTAAAAAAATTAATTCAGAGAATATGTGTCCCCCTCTTTAAGAAAAAAAAAGCACGCGCTGATATAAAGATGGGAGTGGGTTGGTGATGATGCTGGAATGGGTACCTTAAGAGAAGCCAGTGGAACCATAGGGAAGTGAGATATACAATTTCTTAAAGTTCAATAGCTTTCTGAAATTTGGTCGGGAAAGAACATTTCACACACACAAAAAGAATGTAAGAATTTATAACCTTGACCTTTGGCCATTTGAAAATTAATAGAGTTCTTCCCAAGGTAATAGAAAGCTGTGATATAAAATTTCATTTCAAAAGCTCAAAGAGTTTTTAGGAAATTATTTGGAAAAAACGTGTTAAAACAGATATTAATTTATGAACTTTGACCCTTTGACCTCAAAATTAATAGTCTTCCTTGGGCCACAGATAATTGTACTGTAAAATTTATAGCAATAGCTCAAGGTTCTTCAAGATAAATATTGCAGACATTCAGAATAACTTACTGACGGACAAACACACACTTAGTTTATATCCCCTAATTCCAGAGAAAGGGGCAAAAAATCTTGAAAATCTTCATTTTAAGAACAGCATTGGTATGATAAGTTAAATTTATATGGAAGCATCCTCGGGTAATTAAGATTTAATTTAAGTTCTAATCATGTCTGCCGAGGTTAGGATGGAGCCTCAATGGGGAATCAAAGATTTCCATAAGAAAAATCCAATATTTGCCGTATTGATTTAGGTGATCTAAAAATGCATATTGGTTGAAAAAAATGACATTTTAAGAGGAAGAACAAAATGACAAAAAATTAGCAATATCACATAGGCTGATTTTTACCATTTAGCTTTTCCTAATAAAATTCACCTGGCTTGATATATTTTTCTTAAGTTTATATTACACTTTTAGCACCAAGATAACATATTTTGAAATTTGTTTTCACCTGTAAACCTTTACTGAATGTGATTTGTCTATATTTGTTTTTTCATTGAAATATTACTAATATTTTCCATGTCTTTTTCATATTTCAGTTCTTAGGAGAAAAACGTTTAAGAACCGTCCACTTTTCTAAACTTGTGACATGATATTAAATCTTTTTCAAAGAAAAAAATTGTTTGTATCGGCTGTCCTTAATGCAATTTTGTTCTAATGAAGAATACATTTATTATGCAGTTTTGACGAATAGGTAACGTGATGCCATATTATTAATGTCCTCTGAACTTTTAAGCTGAAAAGAATGCAGCGGCTAGTCATTTATAATTTATAGTCAGAAAAAAATAATAGAAATAAACGCTTACTCTGCATTTGTAAGTCAAATTTAAATTCTACCAACATTTCAAATAGATCAGTACGTTTTATTTTCCATTTTGTGAATATTGACAGTTCTATACAATGACCAGGATTTTTTTTTTTGGCATTGAAAAAGATAAAAATAACATACAGTGTTCGATTAAAAAATCTTTCAACAAAACAAATCGAAGGGGGGGGGGGCATAAAACACGGATTTCTAGAACTTCCAGAGATGGAGACAAGTGCCTAGGAGGAATAAGATCATCCCCTGTTAATTTGTCATTCCCGCCTTGATCCCTAGATAGAGATCAGGTGGACGGAAAATTCCATAGTAATATTCAGTATAAAACAAGGTCTTGACAATGGGTATGAAAGAAGTAAGCCATAATACGACCCAATGACAGAACATATTGTAAACAAGGTAATTATAACGACTGAGTATTTATTGTAAAATGTCAGCTTTATAGGATATAGAATGCTGACATCCCTGTCACATCAACCGATCTGTCATCTATTTAAAATTTGCTCGTACTCAGGGCATGATAATGATTTTTCTATTTGAAGTCCACGTCCTCCTGCACATGGTTGGAATTTCGTTGTGTATTTATAGTGGTACTTAATTAACCATTCTAGAATTTCTAAGAAGAATTCGAAGAATTTATTTTAAAACTTATCTATGAGACGAAATCACTTGCTGTAGCCTTCAACTTGACATTGAACTATTGACGGCGTTATATAAATAAAAAAATAAACAAAAAATACTTAAATACATTTTTCGACATGGGATATCCCAAAATGAAAGTCAACATAAATTTTGCCAAGTCTTTTTCGTTTGGATGTTTCATTAACCAAACCAAAAATAGCCAACTAACAGCTTATATAATGAATGGTAACAAAGGAACTGCTTCTATTTTTCCATCTTCAATCTTCTTTTCTTATTCTGATTAATATTGTGGACATCATTGCAAGGAGATTATGCTCGTTATCTCCATATCCTTCATTCTTACATGATGTTCAGAATGCATGTTATACTTGATTTCAAAAAGAGGAGGAATTGGTTGCTGACCCATTATCTATCTAACAATCCTGTATTTGGACAAGTGGTTCTTCGAAAAAAAAGTCTGTCCTTGAATCAGATGTTTGATTAGATGTTGAAACAATGGACGCTTGGAAAAGAACCGTTACAAAGAGACCAAGTATTTTATAGAGAAAGTTAATTGATTGATTCGTAAGAAGGATATGGAGATAACGAACAGTATTCAATCTCAATGTCCATAAAACAATACAAAAGAAGAGCACAGCTAAAACATCAGGGGTGGGATCAGATGACATGGAGGAGTAAGCATCCCCTGTCGACCGGTCACACCCGCCGTGTGTTCCTTGTCATGATCGGGGAAAATCCATCGACAATTCAGTGGATAAATAATGGACTAATAATTAGTATGAAAAACGTCAGTCAGCATTTTACTCAATGATAAATTGTACTTGCTGACAAGGTCATTGTATCGACAGTAGAAAACGAGACGGTTTTAGAATTTAGACAATTTAGAAATTGTTCAGACGTAGAGCAAGCTCTTGCATATCGAATCAACTGAGATATAAATACTCCGTATGCAGGTGATGAAGGTATATTGCTGTATAAGTAAGGGAAGTTGACGATAGAAAAATTAAAGTCATCAGGTTTATCATATAGCTTGGTTGTTAGATTACCATTAACGTCTTTTTCAAATAAAATATCCAAGTATGAAACAGATGTGTCAGACTCTGTGGTATCTTTTATCTCAAGCTCACCAGGATATATCGTATCGACGTAGGAATGGAAATTACCATTGTTAATTGACAATACGTCGTCGATATATCTAAATGTCGAGTTGAAAGCCACAGCAAGTGTTTTCTACTTTTCACGCATAAGATTTTGCACAAATTCTGCTTCATATGAATATAAAAATAGGACCGCTAATAAAGGAGCGCAATTGGTACCCATGGGAATTCCAATAGATTGTTGGAATACCTGGTCTCCAAAAACCACTTAGATATTGTCAATCAGAAACTCAAGAATCTCTTTGATGTAACTTCAGAGTACTTATGTGTGCATCAAAATGTGTTTTAACAAAATAATTTTGCAAATGACCAATGACCAGGTAAAAAATTTCCCATGGACATGCAGAGTGGTTCAAAGAAAATCTAATTCAGGAGAAGAGACTTAAATCCCTTGATTGTGATCATCAGAAGGAAGTTGTCCTCAAACTAGCTGCAGATCTGTAGCGTTATGGTTTTATATATTTGTCTTTGAGCATAACGCTACAAATCCTGTAATGCAAAAAAGGTGCAATTTACGGCGCAATACTTTTTGCGCGCTTTTGGGGAGAAATTCTCCACTTTCAAGCATTGGTCAATCAACTACCGTTCACTCCCTAATTCTAGACACATTCTGTAGCCAATATGTATATTTTAATATACACCTCCCAACCATTTATAGTTGTCTCTACAGGCAATAAAGTCGCTAGAAGTGAATTTTCAGTGCAATATAACAAATAATTTTAATCAAGCGAGTTTTTCACTTGTAGAGACGAATATAAAGGGTTTGGAGGTGTATAAAATACACATATTGGCTACAGAATGTGTCTAGAATTAGGGAGTGAAAGGTAATTGATTGACCAATGCTTGAAAGTGGAGAAATTCTCCCCAAAAGCGCGCAAAAAATATTGCGCCGTAAATTGCACCTTTTTTGCATTACAGGATCTGTAGCGGTATGGTCAAAGACAAATATATAAAACCATAACGCTACAGATCTGCAGCTATCCTCAAACAAGATAGCTAGTGCTACAGTAAGAGAGACAAAAAAAAAAAAACTTTCAAAAATATCAGTTCAATGATCCGAAGAGTGGTACTTTCAGCAGTTTCCGTGGACGTAATATTGGATCTCTGGACGTAGTAGAGGATGTCATGATACATCTGATGTGTACAGTGATAAAACAGTACCTTTTATTGGTGACTCAGTCGCAATTAGTGAAATTGTGATGCCAGCCGTGAAAGGTTGTCTGGGTGACAAACTAGTACATGTAATTGTACTACTAGATACTGATGAATGTATTTGTGTTATGATTAAAGGTTAGAAAATGATAAGGAACTTTTTTAAAAAATATATAATAAATGCCGGTACATACACTTATATAAAAGAAGAAATATGACCTTTTTTAAAACGTGCTAACTTCAGCGAATTGTTATTTTTATTTTAATGAGGGTATTCGGACACCTAGAAAAACACATACGAGTATTACTCAAAATACACCATTATTCGATGCAGTGGCGTAGCATCGTTTTTGAAAGTGGGGGGGGGGGCAGCCAGAGAAAATTTTTTTATTACTTACCTGAAAAAGTTGACAAGCCCCCCCCCCCCTCCCCCCGGTTGCTACGCCCCTGCGATGAAACCTAGCGCCAATGGTTTACATTGTGGTCCTGAAAACTTTCAAAGAAAATTATATACAGAATCTGCAGCTAATACCTATATACGCAAAATGCATGTTCTTTCTCTCTTTCTTTCTCTCCATTTCAGTCGCGCTCTTGACCGAGATTGATCACGTGATCTGACCCCGAATGCGTCACACTGAGATTTGATTTCAATCGAATAGCAGTGTTTTGCATTTTGCTTCTGCAAAAAGCCTTCCAAGCGATTTATCCAAGCGTTCTTTCATCATCGAAGTCACAGAAGAAGATAACTTCAGTCTGAGGTAAGTTTATTTCTGCAGAAATCGTTAATTTTTAACTTAGTTAATAAAACAATTTTTGTTGACAACGTGAACATTAGTGAGTACTCGATTGTTCCCGCCGGCCGCCATTTTCAGGTCACGGTCCTATATATTATTTAGCCACACAATCTGATTGGTATATGAAATATTTGTTTACATTATTACCATACATTGTGATTTTAACATATTTATTAGTTCTGTGTTATTAGTAACAGTTTGAGTAAAAGGTGCAATAGCGGGAAATGTCTTCATGCATAATGACTGCGCATGCTCCTGGGCATGTTGGGAGGTATGTGGAAATTTTCTTCCACTCGACCTAAATTTCAGGTGTCTAAAACGTGTTTATGTAATATAAAACCAATACTTATTAATAATCAATGATAACAAAAGTCGTCATTGCCCATGTATTGGCCTGCTTAATCATTCTAGAGATGCTTTTTCAGGCGTGGATCAAGGATTTTTTTTTTACCAGGTCCACTTGAATAAACTTGGTAGGTTGTCATTTCACACAAAGATTGCCCATGACCAGGTCCACCCCTTTCAAAGAATATTCTTGACAAGCAGAAAAAAGAATGTTTAAGATTGCCCATGACCCAAGAGTGTGTCATGACCTTGACCCAAGGTCATTTGGGGAAGTTCAAGGTCACTGGAAGAAAAATTTCATAATTCATGTTTGATTCATATCTTTATTATGGAAAAACTTACTTCTGAAAAACCCAGCGGGGGGTATTTTGTCCCGTTTGGATAGTTCTAGTTCTAATAGCTTAGAAATTTTTTTTGTGATGGATGTCAAACTTTGTATGCTGATACATAATTGATGAGAGCCACTGGACAACCCCTTGATGTTACTTTTCTTAAATTTAGATTTTAGATATTTGTCTGAACTTGTTTTTTTTTACCTGTCTTTAATCTTCCTTGTGACTATCAATCTTGCTTAGTTGGATTTGAAAATCAATTTCAAAGACACTGTAATGAAGATATTTTCATCAAACTTCACACTTTTATAAATACATAAAAATAAACTGGTAAACTGGTGAAAGCTATGAAAACCTGTTACAATTTTTGCCTTTTATCTTCCTTAATTGTGACCTTGACCTCACAATTTTTATTCAAACATTTAAGAGATCTTTACCTTAGAAAGATATCTCCAAAAGTAAAAGAGATATCTCTCTAGGTGAAAGAGATATAATGTCACTTTAATGTAATCAGATATATATCTCTTTTCATGAAAGAGATATCTCTCAAGGAGAAAGAGGTATCTGTTCATGTGAAAGAGATATCTCTCAAGGAGAAAGAGGTATCTGTTCATGTGAAAGAGATATCGCTCAAGGAGAAAGCGGCATCAGTTCATGTGAAAGAGATATCTCTCTAATCAAAAGAGATGTCTCTCTAACTATAAGAGATATCTCTGAAACTTAAGGTTTAAGTTGAGAGATATCTCTTTTTTTTTTAAAAGAGATATCTCTCTAAATTGAGAGAAATTGAGAGATAATCTCTGTATAGCAAAAGGGCTTGCCATGACTTGGCCAATTTTGACCAAACTTGGTACAAAGCATCCTTATATTAAAGGAAGTTTAATTTGTCAATGTGAAGGACCAAGTCCTTTCCAAGGGAGATAATAAAAAAAAAGACAAAAATAGGATGGGGTCATTAAAAAATCTTCCTCTCATGAGCAATGTGGCCCATGGGTGTCTCGTTAAAGGCTAGTCCTACAGTTTTAGTCTTATTGCAATCTTTCCACATAAAAGAGACTTAATAAAAGATCATTTTTAGCTCTACTGGTCAGAGACCAGAAGAGCTTATGCGATAGTAATGCGTCCATCGTCCATCCGTCTGTCTGTCTGTCTGTCTGTAAACAATTTTTCAAAATGCTACTCCTCATACAGTTTTGGTGCGATTTCAGTAAAACTTGGCACACAAGTAGACTACACTAAGATACATAATTCTGTGCATCGGTTTTGGATTTCGATGAACGGTGTTGCCATGGTTACTAAAAAAAGAAATTTCTGTAAAATTCTTTCAAAATGCTACTCCCCCTACAGTTTTAGTCCAATTTCAATATAACTTGGCACACAAGTAGACTACACTAAGATACATAATTCTGTGCATCGGTTTTGGATTTCGATGAACGGTGTTGCCATGGTTACTAAAAATAGAATTTTCTTAGAAATTCTTTCCAAATGCTACTCCTCCTACAGTTTTGGTCCGATTTCAGTATAACTTGGCACACAAGTAGACTACACTAAGATACATAATCCTGTGCATCGGTTTTGGATTTCGATGAACAGTGTCGCCATTGGTTACTAAATATAGAATTTTCTTAGAAATTCTTTCAAAATGCTACTTCTCCTACAGTTTTGGTGCGATTTCCATATAACTTGGCACACAAGTAGACTACACTAAGATACATAATTCTATGCATGGGTTTTTGATTTCAATGAACGGTCTTGCCATGGTTACAAAAAATATAATTTTCTTAGAAATTCTTTCCAAATGCTACTCCTCCTACAGTTTTGGTCTGATTTCAATATAACTTGGCACACAAGTAGACTACACTAAGATATATAATTCTGTGCGTCGGTTTTGGATTTCGATGAATGGTGTTGCCATGGTTACTAAAAATAGAATTTTCTTAGAAATTCTTTCCAAATGCTACTCCTCCTACAGTTTTGGTCTGATTTTAATATAACTTGGCACACAAGTAGACTACACTAAGATACATAATTTTGTGCATCGGTTTTGGATTTCGATGAACGGTGTTGCCATGGTTACTAAAAATAGAATTTTCTTAGAAATTCTATCAAAATGCTACTCCTCCTACAGTTTTGGTCCGATTTCCATATGACTTGGCACACAAGTAGACTATACTAAGATGCATAATTCTGTGCATAGGTTTTTATTTTGATGATCGAGTGGCAAGGATCATTTTTCTATTTATTGCTGTTTTAAAGTCCCAACTGCTACTTTTCTCTTCCTTTGTTTTAAGTATAAACCAGTAGAGCTACAGTCTCGACAGAGACTTCTGGTTCTTTTTATAATTTTATTGCTTTTGAAAAGTTTCAAGTTCCTGCTACTTTTCTCTTCCTATGTTTTACATGTAAATACAAACCTGTAGAACTACAGTCTAGACAATGCAAGTTTGATGTTACATATACTTATGAGAGGCGTAGTCACAAACTTAAAGGTGGGGGGGCCTCAAATCCAGAAATTCTTTGACAAGCAAAAAAAAAAAGATTGAAAGTTCCCCAAACTCAAAAATCCTATTCGTGGGGGCAGGGGGCCAACTTCTCAAAGGCACGTTACTTTCAATTCCAATTTTTAGCTCTACTGGTCAGAGACCAGAAGAGCTTATGCGATAGTAATGCGTCCGTCGTCCGTCCGTCTGTCTGTCTGTCCGTCTGTCTGTAAACAATATTTCAAAACGCTACTCCTCCTACAATTTTAGTCTGATTTCAATATTACTTGGCACACAAGTAGACTACACTAAGATACATAAAATAGTGCATCGGTTTTTAATTTCGATGAACGGTGTTGCCATGGTTACTAAAAATAGAATTTTCTGTGAAATTCCTTAAAAATGCTACTCCTTCTACAGTTTTGGTCTGATTTAAATATAACTTGGCACACTAGTAGACTACACTAAGGTACATAGAATAGTGCATCGGTTTTTGATTTTGATGAACGGTGTTGCCATGGTTACTAAAAATAGAATTTTCTGTGAAATTCCTTTAAAACGCTACATCTTCTACAGTTTTGGTCTGATTTCAATATAACTTGGCACACTAGTAGACTACACTAAGATACGTAGAATAGTGCATCGGTTTTTGATTTCGATGAACGGTGATGCCATGGTTACTAAAAATAGAAATTTGTGTGAAATTCCATTAAAACACTACTCCTCCTACAGTTTTGGTCTGATTTCAATATAACTTGGCACACAAGTAGACTACACTAAGATACATAGAATAGAGCATCGGTTTTTGATTTCGATGAAAGGTGTTGCCATGGTTACTAGAAATAGAAATTTGTGTGAAATTCCATTAAAACACTACTCCTCCTACAGTATTGGTATGATTTCAATATAACTTGGCACACTAGTAGACTACACTAAGATACATAGAATAGTATATCGGTTTTTGATTTTGATGAACGGTGTTGCCATGGTTACTAAAAATAGAATTTTCTGTGAAATTCCTTTAAAACGCTACTCCTTCTACAGTTTTGGTCTGATTTAAATATAACTTGGCACACAAGTAGATTACACTAAGATACATAGAATAGTGCATTGGTTTTTGATTTCGATAAACGTTGTTACCATGGTTACTAAAAATAGAATTTTCTGTGAAATTCCTTTAAAACGCTACTCGTTCTACAGTTTTAGTTTGATTTCAAAATAAGTTGGCACACAAGTAGACTACACAAAGATACATAAAATAGTGCAATGGTTTTTGATAAGTACAAACCAGTAGAGCTACAGTCTCGACAGAGACTTCTGGTTATTCCCACAATTCTTCGATATCACTATACTATGGTAAAAAAAAAGGGCCCCCTTCAATGAACATTTCCTGTAGTCAAGGTAATGTTGGGGAAAAAAGTGGGGGGTTGGGGGGGTGGGAAGGTCTTGACGATTTAATTACTATATTACATTACTATATTATACAACTATTACTTCAGGCCATCCTTAAAAAAATGTTTGTTTGGAATTGCCGCCTGGGGGTTTTCAGACCCAGGAGGGAGGGAATTTATTTTTTTTTTTACAAATTGAAGCTAATTAATAGAAATTAAAAATCGCAATGAACAGTGGTGATTTTTGTTAATTTCCCTCTTTCTTTTATTTGATTAATATCATTTTTGTCTAAAATATACACAGAACGATACTCAAGTATCAATCTTTCTTCGATGTTAGATTTGCTTATCTATTAAAAGTCAAATTTCAGCGTCAAACTTTTTTCTTTATTTTAACAATCTTTTTAAAACAATTTCTTTACAAATATTTTTAAAACAATTTCATTGGTGTATTTCATAGCATGTCTCTTTGAAATTTAGCCCTTCATTAAGACAACCCTTACAAAGAGTGCGAACCACACAAAATTACTTAAGAATGGTTGGGATGTTTTGTGGAAAAAACGGGAGGGGGTGCTTGGTATGTTCTAGAGTGTTAGCCATGAATAAGTTTTAACATTAGGTGTCAAAGACTTGTCATACTGACAGACAACATTTTTAGCTCTACTGGTCAGAGACCAGAAGAGCTTATGCGATAGTAATGCGTCCGTCGTCCGTCCGTCTGTCTGTCCGTCTGTCTAGCTGTCCGTCTGTCTGTCTGTCTGTAAACAATCTTTCAAAATGCTACTCCTCCTACAGTTTTTGTCTGATTTCATTATAACTTGGCGCACAAGTAGACTACACTAAGATACATAATTCTGTATATCGGTTTTTGATTTTGATTAACGGTGTTGCCATTGTTACTAAAAATAGAAATTTCTGTGAAATTCTTTCAAAATGCTACTTCTCCCACAGTTTTGGTCTGATTTCAGTATAACTTGGCACACAAGTAGACTACACTAAGATACATAATTCTGTATATCGGTTTTTGATTTCGATGAACGGTGTTGCCGTGGTTACTAAAAATAGAAATTTCTGTGAAATTCTTTCAAAATGCTACTTCTTCTACAGTTTTGGTCTGATTTCAATATAACATGGCACATAAGTAGACTACACTAAGATACATAATTCTGTTTATCGGTTTTTGATTTCGATGATTGGTGTTGTCGTGGTTACTAAAAATAGAAATTTATGTGAAATTCTTTCAAAATACTACTCCTGCTACATTTTTGGTCTGATTTCAATATAACTTAGCACACAAGTAGACTACACTAAGATACATATTTCTGTGTATCGGTTTTTGATTTCGATTAACGGTGTTGCCGTTGTTACTAAAAATAGAAATTTCTGTGAAATTCTTTCAAAATGCTACTCCTCCTACAGTTTTGGTCTGATTTCAATATAACTTAGCACACAAGTAGACTACACTAAGATACATAATTCTGTATATCGGTTTTTGATATCGATTAACGGTGTTGCCGTTGTTACTAAAACTAGAAATTTCTGTGAAATTCTTTCAAAATGCTACTCCTCCTACAGTTTTGGTCTGATTTCAATATAACTTGGCACACAAGTAGACTACACTAAGATACATAATTCTTTTTATCAGTTTTTGATTTCGATGAACGTTGTTGCCGTTGTTACTAAAAATAGAAATTTCTGTGAAATTCTTTCAAAATGCTACTCCTCCTACAGTTTTGGTCTGATTTCAATATAACTTGGCAAACAAGTAGACTACACTAAGATACATAATTCTGTATATCGGTTTTTGATTTCGATGAATGGTGTTGCGATGGTAACTAAAAATAGAAATTTCTGTTAAAAACTCTCAAAATGCTACTCCTCCTGCAGTTTAAGTCTGATTATAATATAATGTGGCATGCAAGTAGACTATACTAAGAACATAAAGAGACTTAATCAAGGATCATTATTCTTTTTATTGCTGTGGTAAAGTTTCAATTCCCAACTGCTTAAGAACTTTTCTCTTCCTTTGCTATAAGTACAAACCAGTAGAGCTTCAGTCTCGACAGAGACTTCTGGTTCCTTTTGTATTTGGGAATAAACATTTCTGACCCTGTAATTTTTAGCTCTACTGGTCAGAGACCAGAAGAGCTTATGCGATAGTAAGGTGTCCGTCGTCCGTCCGTCTGTCTGTCTGTCTGTCCGACTGTCTGTAAACAATTCTTCAAAACGCTACTCCTCCTACAGTTTTGGTCTGATTTTAATATAACTTGGCACACAAGTAGACTACACTAAGATACATAAAATAGTGCATCGGTTTTTGATTTTGATGAACGGTGTTGCCGTTGTTACTAAAAATAGAATTTTCTGTGAAATTCCTTTAAAATGCTACTCCTCCTACAGTTTTGGTTTCATCTGATTTCAATATAACTTGGCACACAATTAGACTACACTAAGATACATAAAATAGTGCATCGGTTTTTGATTTCGATGAAAGGTGTTGCCATAGTTACTAAAAATAGAATTTTCTGTGAAATTCCTTTAAAATGCTACTCCTCCTACAGTTTTCATCTGATTTCAATATAACTTGGCACACAAGTAGACTACACTAAGATACATAAAATAGTGCATCGGTTTTTGATTTCGATGAAAGGTGTTGCCATAGTTACTAAAAATAGAATTTTCTGTGAAATTCCTTTAAAACGCTACTCCTTCTACAGTTATGGTCTGATTTCAGTAATACTTGGCACACAAGAAGACTACACTAAGATACATAAAATAGCGCATCAGTTTTTGATTTCGATGAACAGTTTTGCTATTGTTACTAAAAATAGAAATGTCTGTGAAATTCCTGATGGCAATTGCTTCTTTTCTCATCCTTTGTCATAAGTACAAACCAGTAGAGCTACAGTCTCGACAGAGACTTCTGGTTTTACTGAGGGAACTGAACGATCATTTTTAATTTCAACATGAAGGACTTATCCTATCAAGTTCAAAGGCAATCTATTACAATAGCTCTTTCCAGGTACTGGTGTATCATTCAATTTAATGTTTTATTCATCTTTTATTTTTATGAAGATGCATAAATGTTCTGGTCTTCAACGCTTGAATGTTTTCACATCCACTGATCCAACTTGGTCTGACATTTCGGCAGCTTTCATTTTTAGCTCTACTGGTCAGAGACCAGAAGAGCTTATGCGATAGTAATGCGTCCGTCGTCCGTCCGTCTAGCTGTCCGTCTGTCTGTCTAGCTGTCCGTCTGTCTGTAAACAATTTTTCAAAATGCTACTCCTCCTACAGTTTTGCTCTCATTTCAATATAACTTGGCACACAAGTAGATTATACTAAGATACATAATTCTGTGTATCGGTTTTTGATTTCCATAAACGGTATTGCCGTGGTAACTAAAAATAGAAATTTCTGTGAAATTCTTTCAAAATGCTACTTCTCCTACAGTTTTGGTCTGATTTCAATATAACTTGGCACACAAGTAGATTACACTAAGATACATAATTCTATATATCGGTTTTTAATTTCCTTGAACGGTGTTGTCATGGTTACTAAAAATAGAAATTTCATTAAAATGGTTTCAAAATGCTACTCCTCCTACAGTTTTGGTTTGATTTCAATATAACTTGGCACACAAGTAGGCTGCACCAAGATACATAATTAGATTTATCGGTTTTTGATTTCCATGAACGATGTTGTCGTGGTTACTAAAAATAGAAATTTCTGTAAAATTGTTTCTAAATGCTACTCCTCCTACAGTTTTGGTCTGGTTTCAATATAACTTGGCACACAAGTAGACTACACTAAGAACATAAAGAGACTTTATCAAGGATCATTGTTCTATTTATTGCTGTTGTAAAGTTTCAATTCCCAATTGCTTAAGTACTTTTCTCTTCCTTTGCTATAAGTACAAACCAGTAGAGCTTCAGTCTCGACAGAGACTTCTGGTTTCAAATCGCCACCTATATTCCCTCAATCTCCCATGCAGAGTTCTCGTTCGTTCCTCTCCCATGAGCAGATGGTAGAGAGTGATATTCCCTTTATCATAAATACTATGAAGAAAGCGTTTTATTGACCGGTGTTGTTAAATTTATGTGAGCTCAAACCCGACTTTAAAATGCTATTTCGAAGAACGAACTTACGTGAAAAAGCGATGTCGGACATAAGACGGTAAAAAAAAAATTTCCAATATTTTGCCAATAAAATTTTTTAAGCGGGGGGTATTTCAATGAGGTGGGCGGCAATTCCAAACAAACTATAATTTTATTTTGGCCTCAAGAGAAATGCTTACTCATTTGTTGAACATAAAACGTGGGGGGGGGGGGGGCACAGACATACTCTTGCCACCCCAGATCTGAAAGTGGGGGTGCTAGTGCCCCCGCGGCCCCTCCCTTCCCCCCCCCCCCCCCCCCCCCCCCGTGACTACGCCTATGCTTATAATATTAAGAACCAGGAACAGGCACTTCTCCTTTGTTATAAATTAAATGTTTAAATGTTTTTCGTTATAATCTTTATTTAAGTTTTAAAATATTTTAAAGCAGTTGGGAATGAAAACTGGTAAGCGTCAATACATCATAAACCAGTTTGCTATAAGGGTGTTTCACTGTATTTTGAGTTTCAAGAAAAAAAAATTTTTTAAATGAAGATTTTATTTTTATAGAATGGAGCCTAGACGATCTACACGAGTTCGACAGCGCCCCCGGTGGTTCGCCGACTACGTTGTGGACTTTCCTGTAAGTGATAAAAGATTAACTTGTAACAAATTTTATTTAAGAAGTAGGGGGAGGGGCAGAGAAGAGAATTAAAGTGTTGTTTGTGATTTACACCCCCCTCTCTGAATGCAAAAATCGGAAGATTAAATTTTGTAGTTACAGTCCCTGAAACGTTCTACTTTCCCACCTGAACAGAGAATGAACGCTGAACAAACGGTGAACGAACGCAGAGCGAACAGTTAGTGAACAATGTGCGAACAGTGAACGCAAATTGGTGAACGCAGAACGAGAACGTGAACGCAAAGTGAACGGTGAACGCAAGTTAAACGATTTATTCGGAATGCCTCCAATCTTTTCCTTACATTGAAATTATTCTTTAATTCTAATTTCAGGTGCTTTAATATAAATACACAGTAAATAAATAAATAAATAATAAAAACATTTTTTTCTGTACATATATGCCTATGATTTAAATCGATAGTTTTATAACACAATTTTCATTGCCGTAAAACATGTGTATTTGTTACCGAACATGTGTAGTTTAAATATAAAATTAATCTATTTATTTATATAGTAAATTTGCTTATCTTTTCACTAATAAAAAAATGTGGACTAATTAGAAGATAAAACTACTACTTATAGAATGAATTAATTACATTGTACTCGGTTGAATCAACCATACATGTATTTACGTGCCAATTAAGGCGACTCTGAGTAAAATATATACGGATTTTTTTTTTGAATTCACAATTGTCTGTTGACTTATTGCATAAAACCTCTTGTTTTTTAAAATTTGAATGCAAAATATTCTTACCGTAATTATGTGTCTTTTGTATTCTTTTATGATGATTTTTTTAGCTAACTTCTACATGTATATGTAGACATTTCCCGGCCGTGATTATACTCGGCAAGATGATGGAAATTAAGAGGAATTCAAAAATTATTTGTAAATTTTCAAAACTAAATAAGTAATGTGCTGTCGTAGTTTTTATTGAACAGAGATATTTAAAAGAGAGAGAGAGAGATACTTCTCAATTCTCAGATATATGTTGTATTAAATAAAAATTCTTATTATTTTTCCTAAATATTCCAAGCAGTAAAGGTAATAATTTTTTTTAGATTAGCAAATCCATTTGACAGTAATCATTGGCTTTTTTTCCGTCATCAAGTTCACAGGAAGTGCACGTGTGTTTCTCCTGTCACTCAATTATCAATGACGACACAGTGGAGGCGTGGAAATCACGTTTCACCGAACATGCCGAAGGCAGTCACTTAGTATTTCCAAGAAGTTTTAATATTTTTCCCTATCATTTCTAGATCTGATTTTTGCATTCCAGCAGAAAAATAAATAAATAATGGGAATATATACTTGGAAGGATTAAGTTTTAAATTGAGTTTAAAACATATTCCCTGCCAATTTAAAACTACTGTCGGCACAAGTGTATTCTAAATTACTATTGTTTAATGACTGTTTGATGTTGGTTTTAAGACTGATTTTCTTGTGGTACAATATACATTACATACGTATTAGTTAAATACTGAAAATACTCACTAAAAATTTTATTCCTGGAGAAAAGGCGGGGGGGGGGGGGGGGGGGGTCTTAATTATACTGAATGGCAAACATATATTTAGGTACGGTGAAAGAAGGAATTTTCCTTTTCTAATAATAGACTATTTTAAACAGTTGGTCTTTTCTAAAATTTAAAATCATGCTATCAATTTAATTAGGTCTAAAGATATTTAATGAAGTAAAATTATCTGCAGTACTGTTCATACTTCTCAGACCTACGTGTAGTTTAAAATACGTGTTACTGTAGAAATATTTTTTGGTGTATTCTTGTCTTGTAAAAGTCACTTGGATTAATTATTATACATTCATTAATGATTTGTCGTCTTTAACATTGCAAAAAATTTTTGCCGTGCGTGAAGCATTTGTACACTCCCCTATTTTAAATTTAATATTTTAGCATTGTTCTACATACATGTAGGTTATACTTAATGTATTATTTTCCAGGGAAATTTCATGAATAAAGTAACAGCTGAATTATAATAATAGAAATATAAATATCATAGATGATTTTGCAATGAAATAATTCTTCAAACACGATGTCTAAGTTATTTAATTAATTAACGTGTAAATCCTTACCATCAAAAAGATAAGCCCTTTCACTTCGGAGTTCCGAATGACAATGAAGACTGAACGATAAGTGAACAGTGAATGCAAAGTAAACGGAACGAAGAGCGAACGGTGAACACGAGCGCACGGTGAACCATGAACGCAATACTGTGAATGGAGAGAAAATGGAGAACGCACGCTGAACGAACGGTGAACGAATGCTGAACGAACGGTGAGTGAACGGAAAAATGGGAAAGTAGAACGTTTCAGGTTTGTATCTCACCTCTTTCCTTTAGGCAGTAAATAATGCAGGGACTGCGGACAGACATCGACATATCCAGGTTGTTGACATATCTGATCTCCAGATACCAAAGTTTACCTGTATTTGCTTACCTCCCCAGTTTCTTTCGCCAAACTTAAACATAATGGCTATAACTTTTGAACAATTAGTGTTACCTGGGGCCTCTATATTACACAGGTGTATGCATTTTAATTGTGACCTAACCTTTTTCTGGTGATGAGACTTCTGATTAGTTATTGTCATCTCTCACAAGAGATGACACATTAAGTTTGATTTCCGGATGTGAAGTCACAGTGTAAGCTGCCATTTATCCATCGGCAATCCTCTGTCAGCTGACTCCACTACGATCCATAGGCCGCACGAGGATTACCGACTTTATAGTTTGATGATGATGCGATTTTCTAAATATAGATCGAGATGTAAACAATGAGCGATCTGCCTTATTATTTTAAGGAAAAAAACAATCTGTGCATCATAAAGAGTCAGACACACAAAAGCGCCTGGGTGGTGGGGGTTCTTCAAATATACTGTAAGCATGGAAATTTTGACGATGTGCTAATTTTGACTATATTGACGATTTTTCTTTTCTCGTCAAAATTTACACTCGTCAAACTTCTTATCATATACATAGAGTCACAACAGACATTGACCATTGTACAACTTTACCGCTAAATTTTCACGGCTTTTCCTTTTACAACTAGATCAAAGTCACTGTTAATTTCTTTTGTAATTAGTTATGAAAACATAGTGATTGTATAATCACATTTTTAAAAATCATTGAATCTAAATTAGTGTATCAAATACTGCATGCGTAACTTCGCGTAATTATCATGCCGTGCTTGACCTAGTTTGTCACCTCGTGCAATTGACCGCTTATAATGAAATCAAATTACAAGAGGGCAATTTATCTAATCAAATCTTACACACGTAGATAGTTTGTACAAAAATTAAATTTTTGTGATTCCGACGCTGCCTTAATTTGTATCCCCGTGAATTCAAAGATTTGAAACTCAAGATTAAATATTTCGTCAAAATTAACGCTCGTCAATTTCCGTAAACAAAAAATCGTCAATTTTTCAACTTGTCAATATAACCACGTTTACAGTACATGTTGCATGCACTACACATATGTTCTCATGTTAAGTAAACATAAATGGTGGTGTGAACTTGATGGAATTTTCTTAGTAGGTCAGCGCATCTGCAAAGATCCTCTGCGGCCGATGCGTGGATCCAAGAATTCACAGAAAAACAACATCAAATTTAAAACATTCATATACTGAAAGGAAAAAGAAATGCAGGGTAAACTTTTGAAGTGAATTAAATTTGTTTTTTGTGTAATTTTTTTCAGTTTTCCTATTGAACATTTAAAATCATCTATCAAAAAGATATGACCAAAATCACATTTGATTTTGTTTCATAATTAATGATTTATTTGAGCTCATTTGACGATACCCCCCAAAAGTGAAAATCAAAAACTTTCATTATCTTCAAAGTCTCTCCCGCGCATCTTTAATGAGCCTTAATTATTTCTCCTTTGCATGAATTTTATCAGAGTGTTCATCTTTCAATCCCTGGCTATATTGAACATGGGTTGCCATGCCAAAAAATTAGTCATACGACGCGCGCATGCACCAGTGAGAGGAATACAACAGTAAGTTAATCGGCTCAAAAAACCAAATTGCGGAATTGTTTTCTTTCATTTGTCATGTGAATGTAAAGATTACAATAGTCTACTGTATAAATGGTGGTTTTTGTAGTAGTAAGGTGGCGATTTAAGAGATGAAAGGCCGAATAACCCGCTCTTAACATGACTTCGTTTTGCGTTAACGTCATCGTCACGGTTGATTGAAAACCATTCCAGGCCCTCTCTGACAACGGGTAACAAGTTTTATGGGGAAAATGTTAACGAGAAACTGCTTAGTTACCCGTTGTTGCCATTTTCATTAATTGGGCAATTCGAAAACCATGGAACTTTCGTAAACTGTAACAAGATTGCAAGAAATTCGAATCGTCTGTAGGTGTTGAAAAACGATGTGTATACCTTAGGTGCATCAAATGGTGCAACAAGATTTGTTGACAAACTCTTGAATCTTCAAATTGCACATGTTTTGTGTTTTTTAGTGTTTTCCCAACGTGACGTCATACATTTTACGATTGAGTAATTCTGAACACTGATTTTGGTCCATAATTACTAAATTTCTCATCTGATCAAATTTCGTAATTTTTGGATATGCGGTAAAAAAAATATCAGATATTATGCTACCCTGCGTTTCTTTTTCCTTTCAGTATATAAGTAATCGCATTTAAATGATATGGATTGATGGCGAAAACTTAGGTTCATTAGTCATTCTATAAACTTGCTGTAATTTCTTAAAAATGATACATTTAAGTTTAATTAGCAATCGAATGAATAGGAGGAAAGCCTGAAACTTCAGAAATTAAAAGCACATGTTAAACTGTATATGAGCAGATACATTAATGTCTATAAGAAACTTCGACTGACATTGGAAGATTAAAGAACACAAAGAAGCAATAGTAATTTTTTTGCATATCTTATCTATTTTTTTAAGGAGTTTATAAATTTCATATTTATAATTAATTAAAGAACTTGCAAATCATTTTCTTAGCCGCAGAACTGTATAGCTCTCCGAACAAATATATTGACAGACCGGAGAGCTACAGTGCCACCAATTGAAAAAAACTGTATATTTATTGCGCACAAAAATTTGCGCTTGGTTCTGGATAAATTCTTGCCTCAATTGCAAAAACGGTGAACTTAAAGAAATTTCTTACCTTTTTATCAAGTGCTCTCGTAGTTGTCATCTGCACGAAGCGCGTTAGACCGAATTATCTTGCAAATAAAAAAAAAAAACCTGATTTTTTTTAATCTTGCAAACAATTTTTTTCGATCATCTCATTTTCAGGGCCAGGAGGGCTATAAACAATAATAATAAGGAATGTTTTGTTGTTGAAACAGCGAAAGAATATGTTAGGATCACAAGTTAAATTAGTATTATTTTAAGATGAAATTTTGATGAGGATGGAGAAATAAAAGGAGAAAACAGCGCATTTTTTGTGCGCAATAAATATACAGTTTCCAAAAATGAATTTGTTAAAATATTTCCTTCCTATCCATAGCATAGGATTTTTATTTTTTTTATGCGCCCGGATCGATAGATCCCGGACGTATATTGTTTTTGTCCTGTCTGTTTGTCTGTTTGTCTGTTTGTCTGTCGTCAACTTTAACCTTCGCCATAACTTTTGAACAATAAGAGATAGAGACTTCAAATTTGGTATGCATACTCCACTAATAAAGTCCTTTCAAATGATATCAAGGTCAATGACCTTGTGACCTTGACTGTGACCTATATGTTAAAAATAGCTTTTTCCACTGTTTGTCATAACTTTTGAAGCATAGGAGATAGGGACTTCATATTTGGTATGCATACTCCACCGATAAAGTCCTTTCAAACGACAGCAAGGTCAATGATCTTGTGACCTTGACTGTGACCTATATGCTAAAAATAGCTTTTTACACTTTTTGCCATAACTTTTGAACCATAGAAGATAGGGACTTCATATTTGGTATGCATAATCCATCGATTAAGTTCTTTCAAATGACACCATGATCAATGACCTTGTGACCTTGACTGTGACCTATATGCTGAGAATAGCTTTTTCCACTGTTTGTCATAACTTTTGAAGCATAGGAGATAGGGACTTCATATTTGGTATGCATACTCCACCGATAAAGTCCTTTTAAACGACGGCAAGGTCAATGATCTTGTGACCTTGACTGTGACCTATATGCTAATAATAGCTTTTTACACTTTTTGCTATAACTTTTGAACCATAGGAGATAGGGACTTCATATTTAGTATGCATACTCCACCGATTAAGTTCTTTCAAATGACACCATGGTCAATGACCTTGTGACCTTGACTGTGATCAATATGCTAAAAATAGATTTTTTGAACTTTGTTGCCGCCGGGCGCATAGTGTTTCACAAACACATCTTGTTTCTTTCTAATATTGTTCAGATAAAATGCCACTCCCCTTCCCTAGAGGAATAATAGAGAAAAATCTGTAATAGCTGAGAAAATTACATTCCACTCTTTATTCTGTGACATCAACGATGCCAAAGAGATGACATTTTGAAGGCTTTCTGGAAAGCCAAACTTGTATATATTTATTATTTGTATTCCAGTCTTTGATATGGTCTTTTTTCCATTTAGGTGCGAAGGTCCAGGGTGAAGCCGATGTTGGAGGCTGATGATGTTCCTCAGCAGCCTGAGAAGGTGGTGGTACTGCCTCTTCCTGAGCCTTTACACGAGCTTCCTGTGGAGAAGCTAAGGCAGGCTGAAGAGGTGACTGAGTTATCTCCTCAACCTGTGATGGCTGATCCAGAGGTAGAACTTGTTCAGCTTGAGGAAGAGTGTCTGCCATCCCCTGGGCCTGTCATAGCCCTTCCTTGGCCAGAACTTGACCAGACTGTGGAGATGGCACCGCCATCTCCTCAGCCTACTCAGGTTCTAGTTGAGGAGGAGGCTGAACAGACTGAGGAGGTGGAACTGCCGTCTCCCCAGGTTGTTGTGGGTCATCCTCGGCTTTCTAACCTCGGGTCACCGGTGACAGAGATCCCTCCTGTGCAGCCATCACCTGTGAGGGAACCTGAGAGGCGAGGCTTTACCGCAGGGTTGGTGCGACATTTGGTTCACACTGCGGAGGTCTCTTTGGTAAGTGGTCTCACCATTGTCCCTTTTTTCTCTTCCTTTATTGGCTTTAATTTCGGTTTGTAAGGTATAAAAGTGATGTAAATGTATTTAAATAAGGGTAAATGATTTGTAAATTCCTAAATTTTCCTTAAATTTAGATCATATGAGAGTTTAATCAATAAGTTTAAATTTAGACCATTCTAGAGTTTAAATAAGTTTATATTTACATCATACTTAAATTGAAATAAGTTTAGATTAAAATCCTACTAGAGTTTAGTTAGGTTTAAGTTTAGATCATATGAGAATTAAAATAACTAAGGATGTTAGATAAGTTAAAATTAAGACCATACAAGGGTTTAAATAAGTTAAAATTTATAGCCATACTAGAGATTAAATAAGTTAAAATTTATAGCCATTCTAGAGTTTAAATAAATTTAAATTTAGACCATACTAGGGTTTTAATAAGTTTAAATGTAGCCATTATACTAGAGTTTAAATAAGTTTAAATGTAGACCATACTAGAGTATAAATAAATTAAAAAATGCATCATAATAAGTTTAAGTTAAAATTTTAATGATACTCGAGTGTAAATAAGTTTAAATTTAGACCATACTAGAGGTAAATTTAGACCATACTAGAATTTAAATAAGTTTGAATTTAAACCATATAAGAGTTGAAATATTTAGTTAAGCCCACACTATACTTCAAATAGGTTAACATTTAGATCGTACTAGAATTAAATAAGTTTACATTTACTCCATGCTAAATTTAAATTAGTTTTTTTGAATTTATTTTTTTTCTTCTTGTGGATACTCTACATCTAAATATTTCATTGCAAGCACACACCGTTATTTAGATGTAGTTATTCAGGAGAATAACTAAATTAGTGTTAATTAATTAAGGCATAATTCAGATGCAAAACAGCTGGGTCCAAGGCAAAATTAGAATTTAAAATAAATAAATCAATAATAAGATGTTACTGAATTTATGAGTTTTCCTAAATTATCTTAAGGAGTGATAAAATTTCCTTCAACTAAAATAACTTAAAATTAATAATTACTAGGTTTAAATTATTCTTAAACTATCTTTAACTAAGCCATTAATTAATGCTAAAAACCTTTCTTCTTGTTTTCGTGTTTAATTATAGTAGTTTATCATTAAAGCTCACATTCATTTCTTTATCAGTGTTTCCTCTTGATTGTAGCATATATAAATAGGATTAAATTTATTTTCCATTAAATTCAAATTTTAATATGGTAAAAATATTAAAGTTATTCAAGTTATCTTAAAAGAAAAATAAAAATTATTAAAATCCTACCAAGAAGGTTTTCATTAAACAGAGTGTTCTTTTTTTCCCATTTCCATTACTTCCCGTGTGTGCATGATGGGTTTAGTATTTTTGTAATTTTTTGTAATTTATTTTTTATGTATACTGTGCATTCATTTTATGTATATATAATATAGGCCCTGTTCATTGTAAACCACATTTCAATATATAGTTATATTATGGATCACTTTTTGTACCCTACTGCAAGAGCGAATATTGATTTTGGTCTGACGGTCCGTCCATCTGTCCGTAACACTCATTTTCACGCGATATCTCGAGATACATTCTATTTGTGCGTAAATCTCTAATATCCGATAGATATCTTAAAGAGCTAGCTTTTGAGTATTTGTAAATTTTATATAACTCCCTATGACCCACCTTTCTTAAAGTGCTCCCTCAATTCCCCCTTTTAGATCCGTGCATGATCTCTTCCTTCAGCTTAAAAGTTCCCATTTAATTTTTTTCCTGATTGTGATGTTCATTATGCGATAATTTCATCTTAATTAATACAGTATTTTTTGGTAATTCTTAATTTATAGGGGGTCCCAATTTTTATAGTAGGGTTCCATCTTTTTTCCTTTCCTTAATGTATTACTTTTCAATCAATATTTTGTTTGCATGTATTTCATATTGTTTAGAAAATTGTATTTGTATTTAATAGATATTGTTTTGTATTTTTGTCTCGCCTGCGACGAATGTCGCGAAGCGAGACATAGCGACCATAGATTCCGTCGTCGTCGTCGTCGTCGGCGTCCAACTTTTGGTTAACCCAAATGTCAAAGTTTTATAAACTGCAATAACTTTCTCAAATTTTATTCAGTCTTCTTGAAATTTGGACACAATATTCAGTATGGATAAAAATTTATATCCCAAGTATGATTTTGAAAAAAAAAATTCAAATTTTTCCGTATTTTTTCCTTAAGTTGGACTTAGTTTTTTCATGATAATTTATGGTGAAGACCTATATTCCAGCAACTATAAGTTATAGGGATATGATAATTAGTCAGTGGATACATCATGGGTAACCACAAACGTCAGTACCAGAATTAGGTCATCTTGACCTACATTTTTCTGCATGAGTGACTTTGGTTAAATTTTTGGTGGAGGTCCATATCTCAGCATCTATAACTTATAATGGCATGATGATTTGTCATTGTACAGGTTATAAGTAACCAACAACATCAGTACCAGAATTAGGTCATTTTGACCTACATTTTTCTGCATGAATGACTTTGGTTAAATTGATAATGGAGGTTCATATTTCAGCAACTATAACTTATAGTGGCATGATAGTTAGTCAGTGGATACATCATGGGTAACCACAAACGCCTGTACCAGAATTAGGTCATCTTGACCTACATTTTTCCGCATGAGTGACTTTGCATAAATTTATGGTGGAGGTCCATATCTCAGCAACTATAACTTATAGTGGCATGATAATTTGTCAGTGGATACATCATGGGTAACCACAAACGCCTGTACCAGAATTAGGTCATCTTGACCTACATTTTTCCGCATGAGTGACTTTGCATAAATTTATGGTGGAGGTCCATATCTCAGCAACTATAACTTATAGTGGCATGATAATTTGTCAGTCTACACATCATGGGTAACCAACAATATCAGTACCATAATTAGGTAATCTTCACCTACATTTTCTGCATGAATGACTTGATACATATACAGTGGATTTGATTTCAAAATGCAAGTTCAAATTATTGCGACTCATAACACGTTGCAATATTCGCAATAATAAAAACATCACAATAATTTGTGAATTTACAGGGTATATGTATATATATATAAATGCCAATATAATCGCCAAGGGATTAGATATTAAGTCAGCTGTTCCATTTCTTTATTATTGTATTTTTGAGTTATTCCTTCTGAAATGTCAATAAATGCTTCAGTTTATCAGACAATCATTTCTTACTAACCACAGCGACAGCAGGCGAGACACAGGGTTGCGGGCAACCCTTACGTACTTTTTTTTTATATATACAGTGTATATTTTGGGGTGCATCTCAAGGACTATTATAAATTTAATTTTCCCTTTAATATTTTAATTTTGGTTAATTTATAAAGATCTTATCTATCATTTCTCTGTTTTAAAATTAAGATATACAGCGTTATGATTAGAATTAAATTAATTGTTTGTTTTTTTTGTTTATAAATATTTTCGCATATTTTAAATATAATTAAGGTAGCAATTTCATATTTGTTAAATACATGTGGTATTCTGATTAGATTCCCTCTCTTATTTCTTTATAAAATATCAAAATACCTAATTAATGAATAATAATTAAGATAGAATTAGGCCCCCTTTTTTTGCACACGATTTTCTCATGAAGGCTGGTGGCTAAATATCTCAACTCATGCACACACCGTTATTTAGTCACTCCATTCATGAGATTATCTTAAATTTGTTATAATTAATTATTTAAATTATCATTTCTAGACTAATTGTTTTCTCAATATATTCATTACTGTAGTTTCCTAAATATACGTGAGGAATTAATTATTGCATAATTTTGCGAGAAGTGCCACTTATGTAAAATAGAATTACCGTTTTCATTTTTATGGTATATTTTCCTGAAAAAATGCCCACTCGTGAATTATTGATCTGGCAATTTGCCATCTAAAATGCCATTTCACAGTATTTTCTACTTGCTTAAAGTTAATTAGGAATTTACAGTATAACAAATGGGGAGTGGTTGGGGTGAGTTAGACATTTAACTGTTAATTTAGACTTACTATTGTGAGTATAATTTCCATTAATTTCCCTTTAATTCATTAACCTGTGACCTGGGGTTATGACCTTGCGATGTCTCTGTTTCTATGTCTGTAATCATGCAATGTTAAAGTGATTTTTGTCTCGCCTGCGACGAATGTCGCGAAGCGAGACATAGCGACCATAGATTCCGTCGTCGTCGTCGTCGTCGTCGGCGTCCAACTTTTGGTTAACCCAAATGTCAAAGTTTTATAAACTGCAATAACTTTCTCAAATTTTATTCAGTCTTCTTGAAATTTGGACACAATATTCAGTATGGATAAAAATTTATATCCCAAGTATGATTTTGAAAAAAAAAATTCAAATTTTTCCGTATTTTTTCCTTAAGTTGGACTTAGTTTTTTCATGATAATTTATGGTGAAGACCTATATTCCAGCAACTATAAGTTATAGGGATATGATAATTAGTCAGTGGATACATCATGGGTAACCACAAACGTCAGTACCAGAATTAGGTCATCTTGACCTACATTTTTCTGCATGAGTGACTTTGGTTAAATTTTTGGTGGAGGTCCATATCTCAGCATCTATAACTTATAATGGCATGATGATTTGTCATTGTACAGGTTATAAGTAACCAACAACATCAGTACCAGAATTAGGTCATTTTGACCTACATTTTTCTGCATGAATGACTTTGGTTAAATTGATAATGGAGGTT
>NW_026928355.1:0-33921 GCF_032062105.1 Saccostrea cuccullata | reverse complement strand
CATTTGTCTTAGGTTCATTAATTTACTTACTCTCCTCACAGTTTGTTCCATTAAATCCTGCCTCACAAGTGCAGTTGTAATCATTGATGATGTCCTCACATGTTGCATTGTTTTGACAAGGATTTTCTGCACATTCATCTATATCTGTTACAAATAAAACGCATAAGATATGATTTACAGATAAAGAATATGCAATGGTTTGCAATATTGAATAATTATTTCATTCACTACTGGTAAAGGATTTCTAAAACTTTCACTATGGTTTGAATTGGTTTGGTTATTTATTTCACCACTGGCAAAGGATTTTGAAATGTTCACGAGACTTTGAAAATAAGGTGTGTAGTTTTCAAGCCCGGAAGAAATTGATTGCACGACTGAAAAAGACTTCTTTTATGGAACATATGGAGATAACCAACAGCATTCAAGATCACACGTCCGTAAAACAATACAAAATGGGAGCACAGCAAACACGGACCTCCAAAACATGAGATGTGGGATCAGGTCATGATATTGATCAAGAGAAATCTCAAGTAAGGACTAAGTGAGAGAAGCGTCGTTAAGGAAATTATTGGGAGATATTAAGGAGTAGACGGATAATTCAGGGGACGCCAGAAAGGGGTCAGGTTATACAGGGGTTAGGTTAAAGGTACGTCAAGGTGTTGAATACTTTCAAAATATCTTTGTCCCGTGGTGGAACCATAGACTGGTATGAGAGATCAGACTTGAAAAATTGTGAGATAAGGATTAAAATATGAGTATAACTTGACTGACGTCTAAAAGATAAAGTGTACTTCTTTCAGAAAAAGTCAACATTTCCTTGAAAAAAAATGCTTCGTTCTATATACTCACTGTTTGTACAATTTGTGTCATTGAATCCTGCAGCACAGTTACATTGGTAATCATTGATGAGATCAAGGCATGTCCCATTGTTCTGACATGGATTTTCAGCACATTCATCAATATCTGTAAGAGATGCTCTTTGTTTAAACATAACTGATTTTAAACTAGTTTAATTCACCGTCATTTCATATCATTTTCATTGACTTACCTTCCTCGCAATGTTTCATTAAATCCAGGAGCACAGCTACACTCATAAGCATTGATGAGGTCCGCACATGTTCCATTGTTCTGACAAGGATTATCGGCACATTCATCAATATCTGTAAAAACGTCTTTCATGTAATCCCAACTTTCACTTATAGAAAGGATAGCCAATGTTCTTAAGCATTGAGTATCAGAATTTATAGAGTTGTGATATCTAAAACGTGATCTAAAGTTTCATTTGTCTTAGGTTCATTAATTTACTTACTCTCCTCACAGTTTGTTCCATTAAATCCTGCCTCACAAGTGCAGTTGTAATCATTGATGAGGTCCTCACATGTTGCATTGTTTTGACAAGGATTTTCTGCACATTCATCTATATCTGTTACAAATAAAACGCATAAGATATGATTTACAGATCAAGAATATGCAATGGTTTGCAATATTGAATCCAATCAGTCATTTCATTCACTACTGGTAAAGGATTTCTAAAACTTTCACGTGATGGTTTGCAATTGGATCGGTTATTCATTTCACCACTGGCAAAGGATTTTGAAATGTTCACGAGACTTTGAAAATGAAGGTGTGTAGTTTTCAAGCCCGGAAGAAATTGATTGCACGACTGAAAAAGACTTCTTTTATGGAACATATGGAGATAACCAACAGCATTCAAGATCAAACGTCCGTAAAACAATACAAAATGGGAGCACAGCAAACACGGACCTCCAAAACATCAGATGTGGGATCAGGTCATGATATTGATCAAGAGAAATCTCAAGTAATGACTAAGTGAGAGAAGCGTGGTAAAGGATATTATTGGGAGATATTAAGGAGTAGACGGAATAATCAGGGGACACCAGAAAGGGGTCAGGTTAAACAGGGGTTAGGTCAAGGTACGTCAAGGGGTAGAATACTTTCAAAATATCTTTGTCTGCGGTGGAACACATAGACTGGTATGAGACATTCAGACTTGAAAAATTGTGAGATAAGGATAAAAATACTATATAACTTGACTGACGTCCAAAAGATAAAATATATCTTCAGAAAAAGTCAACATTTCCTTGAAAAAAAAAAGCTTCGTTATATATACTCACTGTTTGTACAATTTGTGTCATTGAATCCCGCAGCACAGTTACATTGGTAATCATTGATGAGATCAAGGCATGTCCCATTGTTCTGACATGGATTTTCAGCACATTCATCAATATCTGTAAGAGATGCTCTTTGTTTAAGCATAACTGATTTAAAACTAGTTTCATTCACCGTCATTTCATATCATTTTCATTGACTTACCTTCCTCGCAATCGGTTCCATTAAATCCAGGAGCACAGCTACACTCATAAGCATTGATGAGGTCCGCACATGTTCCATTGTTCTGACAAGGATTATCGGCACATTCATCAATATCTGTAAAAACGTCTTTCATGTAATCCCAAATTTCACTTATAGAAAGGATAGCCAATGTTCTTAAGCATTGAGTATCAGAATTTATAGAGTTGTGATATCTGAAACGTGATCTAAAGTTTCATTTGTCTTAGGTTCATTAATTTACTTACTCTCCTCACAGTTTGTTCCATTAAATCCTGCCTCACAAGTGCAGTTGTAATCATTGATGAGGTCCTCACATGTTGCATTGTTTTGACAAGGATTTTCTGCACATTCATCTATATCTGTTACAAATAAAACGCATAAGATATGATTTACAGATAAAGAATATGCAATGGTTTGCAATATTGAATCCAATCAGTCATTTCATTCACTACTGGTAAAGGATTTCTAAAACTTTCACGTGATGGTTTGCAATTGGATCGGTTATTTATTTCACCACTGGCAAAGGATTTTGAAATGTTCACGAGACTTTGAAAATGAAGGTGTGTAGTTTTCAAGCCCGGAAGAAATTGATTGCACGACTGAAAAAGACTTCTTTTATGGAACATATGGAGATAACCAACAGCATTCAAGATCAAACGTCCGTAAAACAATACAAAATGGGAGCACAGCAAACACGGACCTCCAAAACATCAGATGTGGGATCAGGTCATGATATTGGTCAAGAGAAATCTCAAGTAATGACTAAGTGAGAGAAGCGTCGTAAAGGATATTATTGGGAGATATTAAGGAGTAGACGGATAATTCAGGGGACGCCAGAAAAGGGTCAGGTTAAACAGCGGTTAGGTCAAGGTACGTCAAGGGGTAGAATACTTTCAAAATGTCTTTGTCTGCGGTGGAACACATAGACTGGTATGAGACGTCAGACTTGAAGAATTGTGAGATAAGGATGTTAACACTGGTATAACTTGAATGACCTCTAAAAGATAAAATATATCTTCAAGAAAAAGTCCACATTTCCTTGGAAAAACATGCTTCTTTATATATACTCACTGTTTGTACAATTAGTGTCATTGAATCCTGCAGCACAGTTACATTGGTAATCATTGATGAGATCAAGGCATGTCCCATTGTTCTGACATGGATTTTCAGCACATTCATCAATATCTGTAACACATGCTCTTTGTTAAGCATAACTGATTTTAAACTAGTCTAATTCACCGTCATTTCATATCATTTTCATTGGCTTACCTTCCTCGCAATTGGTTCCATTAAATCCAGGAGCACAGCTACACTCATAAGCATTGATGAGGTCCGCACATGTTCCATTGTTCTGACAAGGATTATCGGCACATTCATCAATATCTGTAAAAACGTCTTTCATGTAATCCCAACTTTCACTTATAGAAAGGATAGCCAATGTTCTTAAGCATTGAGTATCAGAATTTATAGAGTTGTGATATCTGAAACGTGATCTAAAGTTTCATTTGTCTTAGGTTCATTAATTTACTTACTCTCCTCACAGTTTGTTCCATTAAATCCTGCCTCACAAGTGCAGTTGTAATCATTGATGAGGTCCTCACATGTTGCATTGTTTTGACAAGGATTTTCTGCACATTCATCTATATCTGTTACAAATAAAACGCATAAGATATGATTTACAGATAAAGAATATGCAATGGTTTGCAATATTGAATCCAATCAGTCATTTCATTCACTACTGGTAAAGGATTTCTAAAACTTTCACGTGATGGTTTGCAATTGGATCGGTTATTTATTTCACCACTGGCAAAGGATTTTGAAATGTTCACGAGATTTGAAAATGAAGGTGTGTAGTTTTCAAGCCCGGAAGAAATTGATTGCACGACTGAAAAAGACTTCTTTTATGGAACATGTGGAGATAACCAACAGCATTCAAGATCAAACGTCCGTAAAACAATACAAAATGGGAGCACAGCAAACACGGACCTCCAAAACATCAGATGTGGGATCAGGTCATGATATTGATCAAGAGAAATCTCAAGTAAGGACTAAGTGAGAGAAGCGTCGTTAAGGAAATTATTGGGAGATATTAAGGAGTAGACGGATAATTCAGGGGACGCCAGAAAGGGGTCAGGTTATACAGGGGTTAGGTCAAGGTACGTCAAGGTGTTGAATACTTTCAAAATATCTTTGTCCGTGGTGGAACACATAGACTGGTATGAGAGATCAGACTTGAAAAATTGTGAGATAAGGATTAAAATACTAGTATAACTTGACTGACGTCTAAAAGATAAAATATATCTTTCAGAAAAAGTCAACATTTCCTTGAAAAAAAATGCTTCGTTCTATATACTCACAGTTTGTACAATTTGTGTCATTGAATCCCGCAGCACAGTTACATTGGTAATCATTGATGAGATCAAGGCATGTCCCATTGTTCTGACATGGATTTTCAGCACATTCATCAATATCTGTAACACATGCTCTTTGTTTAAACATAACTGATTTTAAACTAGTTTAATTCACCGTCATTTCATATCATTTTCATTGACTTACCTTCCTCGCAATCGGTTCCATTAAATCCAGGAGCACAGCTACACTCATAAGCATTGATGAGGTCCGCACATGTTCCATTGTTCTGACAAGGATTATCGGCACATTCATCAATATCTGTAAAAACGTCTTTCATGTAATCCCAACTTTCACTTATAGAAAGGATAGCCAATGTTCTTAAGCATTAAGTATCAGAATTTATAGAGTTGTGATATCTAAAACGTGATCTAAAGTTGCATTTGTCTTAGGTTCATTAATTTACTTACTCTCCTCACAGTTTGTTCCATTAAATCCTGCCTCACAAGTGCAGTTGTAATCATTGATGAGGTCCTCACATGTTGCATTGTTTTGACAAGGATTTTCTGCACATTCATCTATATCTGTTACAAATAAAACGCATAAGATATGATTTACAGATCAAGAATATGCAATGGTTTGCAATATTGAATCCAATCAGTCATTTCATTCACTACTGGTAAAGGATTTCTAAAACTTTCACGTGATGGTTTGCAATTGGATCGGTTATTCATTTCACCACTGGCAAAGGATTTTGAAATGTTCACGAGACTTTGAAAATGAAGGTGTGTAGTTTTCAAGCCCGGAAGAAATTGATTGCACGGCTGAAAAAGACTTCTTTTATGGAACATATGGAGATAACCAACAGCATTCAAGATCAAACGTCCGTAAAACAATACAAAATGGGAGCACAGCAAACACGGACCTCCAAAACATCAGATGTGGGATCAGGTCATGATACTGATCACGAGAAATCTCAAGTAATGACTAAGTGAGAGAAGCGTCGTAAAGGAAATTATTGGGAGATATTAAGGAGTAGACGGATAATTCAGGGGACGCCAGAAAGGGGTCAGGTTAAACAGGGGTTAGGTCAAGGTACGTCAAGGTGTTGAATACTTTCAAAATATCTTTGTCCGTGGTGGAACACATAGACTGGTATGAGACATCAGACTTGAAAAATTGTGAGATAAGGATAAAAATACTAGTATAACTTGACTGACGTCCAAAAGATAAAATATATCTTTCAGAAAAAGTCAACATTTCCTTGAAAAAAAAAAAGCTTCGTTCTATATACTCACTGTTTGTACAATTTGTGTCATTGAATCCCGCAGCACAGTTACATTGGTAATCATTGATGAGATCAAGGCATGTCCCATTGTTCTGACATGGATTTTCAGCACATTCATCAATATCTGTAAGAGATGCTCTTTGTTTAAGCATAACTGATTTAAAACTAGTTTCATTCACCGTCATTTCATATCATTTTCATTGACTTACCTTCCTCGCAATCGGTTCCATTAAATCCAGGAGCACAGCTACACTCATAAGCATTGATGAGGTCCGCACATGTTCCATTGTTCTGACAAGGATTATCGGCACATTCATCAATATCTGTAAAAACGTCTTTCATGTAATCCCAACTTTCACTTATAGAAAGGATAGCCAATGTTCTTAAGCATTGAGTATCAGAATTTATAGAGTTGTGATATCTGAAACGTGATCTAAAGTTTCATTTGTCTTAGGTTCATTAATTTACTTACTCTCCTCACAGTTTGTTCCATTAAATCCTGCCTCACAAGTGCAGTTGTAATCATTGATGAGGTCCTCACATGTTGCATTGTTTTGACAAGGATTTTCTGCACATTCATCTATATCTGTTACAAATAAAACGCATAAGATATGATTTACAGATAAAGAATATGCAATGGTTTGCAATATTGAATCCAATCAGTCATTTCATTCACTACTGGTAAAGGATTTCTAAAACTTTCACGTGATGGTTTGCAATTGGATCGGTTATTTATTTCACCACTGGCAAAGGATTTTGAAATGTTCACGAGACTTTGAAAATGAAGGTGTGTAGTTTTCAAGCCCGGAAGAAATTGATTGCACGACTGAAAAAGACTTCTTTTATGGAACATATGGAGATAACCAACAGCATTCAAGATCAAACGTCCGTAAAACAATACAAAATGGGAGCACAGCAAACACGGACCTCCAAAACATCAGATGTGGGATCAGGTCATGATATTGATCAAGAGAAATCTCAAGTAATGACTAAGTGAGAGAAGCGTCGTAAAGGATATTATTGGGAGATATTAAGGAGTAGACGGATAATTCAGGGGACGCCAGAAAAGGGTCAGGTTAAACAGCGGTTAGGTCAAGGTACGTCAAGGGGTAGAATACTTTCAAAATGTCTTTGTCTGCGGTGGAACACATAGACTGGTATGAGACGTCAGACTTGAAGAATTGTGAGATAAGGATGTTAACACTGGTATAACTTGAATGACCTCTAAAAGATAAAATATATCTTCAAGAAAAAGTCCACATTTCCTTGGAAAAACATGCTTCTTTATATATACTCACTGTTTGTACAATTAGTGTCATTGAATCCTGCAGCACAGTTACATTGGTAATCATTGATGAGATCAAGGCATGTCCCATTGTTCTGACATGGATTTTCAGCACATTCATCAATATCTGTAACACATGCTCTTTGTTAAGCATAACTGATTTTTAAACTAGTCTAATTCACCGTCATTTCATATCATTTTCATTGGCTTACCTTCCTCGCAATTGGTTCCATTAAATCCAGGAGCACAGCTACACTCATAAGCATTGATGAGGTCCGCACATGTTCCATTGTTCTGACAAGGATTATCGGCACATTCATCAATATCTGTAAAAACGTCTTTCATGTAATCCCAACTTTCACTTATAGAAAGGATAGCCAATGTTCTTAAGCATTGAGTATCAGAATTTATAGAGTTGTGATATCTGAAACGTGATCTAAAGTTTCATTTGTCTTAGGTTCATTAATTTACTTACTCTCCTCACAGTTTGTTCCATTAAATCCTGCCTCACAAGTGCAGTTGTAATCATTGATGAGGTCCTCACATGTTGCATTGTTTTGACAAGGATTTTCTGCACATTCATCTATATCTGTTACAAATAAAACGCATAAGATATGATTTACAGATAAAGAATATGCAATGGTTTGCAATATTGAATCCAATCAGTCATTTCATTCACTACTGGTAAAGGATTTCTAAAACTTTCACGTGATGGTTTGCAATTGGATCGGTTATTTATTTCACCACTGGCAAAGGATTTTGAAATGTTCACGAGACTTTGAAAATGAAGGTGTGTAGTTTTCAAGCCCAGAAGAAATTGATTGCACGACTGAAAAAGACTTCTTTTATGGAACATATGGAGATAACCAACAGAATTCAAGATCAAACGTCCGTAAAACAATACAAAATGGGAGCACAGCAAACACGGACCTCCAAAACATCAGATGTGGGATCAGGTCATGATATTGATCAAGAGAAATCTCAAGTAATGACTAAGTGAGAGAAGCGTCGTAAAGGATATTATTGGGAGATATTAAGGAGTAGACGGATAATTCAGGGGACGCCAGAAAGGGGTCAGGTTAAACAGGGGTTAGGGCAAGGTACGTCAAGGGGTAGAATACTTTCAAAATATCTTTGTCTGCGGTGGAACACATAGACTGGTATGAGACGTCAGACTTGAAGAATTGTGAGATAAGGATGTTAATACTGGTATAACTTGAATGACCTCTAAAAGATAAAATATATCTTCAAGAAAAAGTCCACATTTCCTTGGAAAAACATGCTTCTTTATATATACTCACTGTTTGTACAATTAGTGTCATTGAATCCTGCAGCACAGTTACATTGGTAATCATTGATGAGATCAAGGCATGTCCCATTGTTCTGACATGGATTTTCAACACATTCATCAATATCTGTAACACATGCTCTTTGTTAAGCATAACTGATTTTAAACTAGTCTAATTCACCGTCATTTCATATCATTTTCATTGGCTTACCTTCCTCGCAATTGGTTCCATTAAATCCAGGAGCACAGCTACACTCATAAGCATTGATGCGGTCCGCACATGTTCCATTGTTCTGACAAGGACTATCGGCACATTCATCAATATCTGTAAAAACGTCTTTCATGTAATCCCAACTTTCACTTATAGAAAGGATAGCCAATGTTCTTAAGCACTGAGTATCAGAATTTATAGAGTTGTGATATCTAAAACGTGATTATAGTTTCATTTTGTCTTATTATTGATTATTGATTATTGTCTTAGGTTCATTAATTTACTTACTCTCCTCACAGTTTGTTCCATTAAATCCTGCCTCACAAGTGCAGTTGTAATCATTGATGAGGTCCTCACATGTTGCATTGTTTTGACAAGGATTTTCTGCACATTCATCTATATCTGTTACAAATAAAACGCATAAGATATGATTTACAGATAAGGAATATGCAATGGTTTGCAATATTGAATCCAATCAGTCATTTCATTCACTACTGGTAAAGGATTTCTAAAACTTTCACGTGATGGTTTGCAATTGGATCGGTTATTTATTTCACCACTGGCAAAGGATTTTGAAATGTTCACGAGACTTTGAAAATGAAGGTGTGTAGTTTTCAAGCCCGGAAGAAATTGATTGCACGACTGAAAAAGACTTCTTTTATGGAACATATGGAGATAACCAACAGTATTCAAGATCAAACGTTCGTAAAACAATACAAAATGGGAGCACAGCAAACACGGACCTCCAAAACATCAGATGTGGGATCAGGTCATGATATTGATCAAGAGAAATCTCAAGTAATGACTAAGTGAGAGAAGCATCGTAAAGGAAATTATTGGGAGATATTAAGGAGTAGACGGATAATTCAGGGGACGCCAGAAAGTGGTCAGGTTAAACAGGGGTTAGGTCAAGGTACGTCAAGGTGTTGAATACTTTCAAAATATCTTTGTCCGTGGTGGAACACATAGACTGGTATGAGACATCAGACTTGAAAAATTTTGAGATAAGGATTAAAATACTAGTATAACTTGACTGACGTCTAAAAGATAAAATATATCTTTCAGAAAAAGTCAACATTTCCTTGAAAAAAAAATGCTTCGTTCTATATACTCACTGTTTGTACAATTAGTGTCATTGAATCCTGCAACACAGTCACATTGGTAATCATTGATGAGATCAAGGCATGTCCCATTGTTCTCACATGGATTTTCAGCACATTCATCAATATCTGTAACACATGCTCTTTGTTAAGCATAACTGATTTTAAACTAGTTTTATTCACCGTCATTTGATATCATTTTCATTAACTTACCTTCCTCGCAATTGGTTCCATTAAATCCAGGAGCACAGCTACACTCATAAGCATTGATGAGGTCCGCACATGTTCCATTGTTCTGACAAGGACTATCGGCACAGTCATCAATATCTGTAAAAACGTCTTTCATGTAATCCCAGCTTTCACTTATACAAAGGAAAGCCAATGTTCTTAAGCATTGACGGATCAGAATTTACAGAGTTGTGATATGATATCTAGAATGTGATCTAAAGTTTCATTTGTCTTAGGTTCATTAATTTACTTACTCTCCTCACAGTTTGTTCCATTAAATCCTGCCTCACAACTGCAGTTTTTTAGAGTTAGAGAATATTCCATAGTTCGCAATATTGAATCGAATCAGTCATTTGATTCACTACCAGTAAGGGATTTCTTAAGCTGTAAGGTGATGGTTTGAAATTGGATCGATGATTTTTTTCACCACCGGCAAAGGATTTTAAAATGTTCAAAAGACTTTGAAAATGAAGGTGTGAAGTTTTCACGCCCGGAAGAAATTGATTGCACGATTGAACAAGAGGCCCAGGGGTCACAGCGCTCACATGAGCACATCAGCTAGGAAAATGCACATACCATGATTTGGACGAACTAGAATCTACACTACCTGAGGATAATTCTACATAAATATTACTAATCATGGCTTTGAAGTACTTGAAAAGAAGATTTTAAAAGGTTTCCCTATATATTCCTATGAGAATTTTTGGTCGGCCATTTTGGCCCCACCCTACCCCTGGGGGTCATGATTTGAACAAACTTGAATCTACACTACCTGAGGATAATTTCAAATGAGTTTCATCTTTCCTGGCATAGTGGTTCTTGAGAAGAAGATTTTTAAAGATTTTTCTTATATATTCCTATGTAAAACTTTGATCGGCCATTTTGGCCCAATCCTACCCACGGGGGTCATGATTTGAACAAACTTGAATCTACACTATCTGATGATGATTCCACATGAGTTTCATCTTTCCTGACATAGTGGTTCTTGAGAAGAAGATTTTAAAAGGTTTTTCTTATATATTCCTATGTAAAACTTTGATCGGCCATTTTGGCCCCACTCTACCTCTGGGGGTCATGATTTGAACAAACTTGAATCTACACTATCTGAGGATGATTCCACATGAGTTTCATCTTTCCTGTCATAGTGGTTCTTGAGAAGAAGATTTTTAAAGATTTTTCCTATATATTCCTATGTAAAACTTTGATCGGCCATTTTGGCCCCACTCTACCCCCGGGGGTCGGGATTTGAACAAACTTGAATTTATACTACCTGAGGATGATTCCACATGAGTTTCATCTTTCCTGGCCCAGTGGTTCTTGAGGAGAAGATTTTTCAAAATTTTTCCTATATATTCCTATGTAAAACTTTGATCGGCCATTTTGGCCCCACTCTACCCCCGGGGGTCATGATTTGAACAAACTTGAATCTACAGTACCTGAGGATGATTTCACATGAGTTTCATCTTTCCTGGCCCAGTGGTTCTTAGAAGAAGATTTTTAAAGATGTTTCCTATATATTCTTATGTAAAATTTGATCGGCTATTGTGGCCCCACCCTACCCTCGGGGGTCACGATTTGAACAAACTTGAATCTACACTACCAGAGGATGATTCCACATGAGTTTCATCTTTCCTGGTCCAGTGGTTCTTAAAAAGAAGATTTTTAAAAAATGCCATTAATTTTTCACAAATTCATAATTATCTCCCCTTGGAAAAGGGCGTGGCCCTTCATTTGAACAAACTTGAATCCTCTTTACCCAAGGATACTTTGTAGCAAGTTTGGTTGAAATTGGCCCAGTGGTTCTTGAGAAGAAGATGAAAATGTGAAAAGTTTACAACAAAGACGACAACAACGACGACGACGACGACAACGACAACAACCACAACGACGACAGACAACAGACAAATTTTGATCAGAAAAGCTCACTTGAGCCTTTGGCTCAGGTGAGCTAAAAGACTTCTTTTATGGAACATATGGAGATAACGAACAGTATTCAAGATCAAAAGTCCGTAAAACAATATGAAATGGGAGCACAGCAAACATGGCCCTCGAAAACATCAGATGTGGGATCAGGTCATGATATTGATCAAGAAAAATCTCAAGTAATGAGTGAGTGAGAGAGTGTCGTAAAGGATATTCTCAGGAGATCAAAGGTAATAGACGGATAATTCAGAGGACGCCAGAAAAGGGTCAGGTTAAGCAGGGGTTAGTTCATGACACGTCAAAAGGTAGAATACTTTCAAAATATCTTTATCTGTGGTAGAACACGTAGACTGGTATGAGACATCAGACTGGAAGATTTGTGAGATAAGGATTAAAATACTAGCATTACTTGAATGACCTCTAAAAGATAAAATATATCTTCCAGAAAAAGTCAACATTTCCTTGAAAAAAACATGCTTCTTTATATATACTCACTGTTTGTACAATTTGTGTCATTGAAACCTGCAGCACAGTTACATTGGTAATCATTGATGAGATCAAGGCATGTCCCATTGTTCTGACATGGATTTTCAGAACATTCATCAATATCTGTAACGGATGCTCTTTGTTAAGCATAACTGATTTTAAACTAGTTTATTCACCGTCATTTCATATCATTTTCATTGGCTTACCTTCCTCGCAATTGGTTCCATTAAATCCAGGAGCACAGCTACACTCATAAGCATTGATGAGGTCCGCACATGTACCATTGTTCTGACAAGGACTATCGGCACAGTCATCAATATCTGTAAAAACGTCTTTCATGTAATCCCAACTTTCACTAATACAAAAGATCGCCAATCTTCTTAAGCATTGACGTATCAGAATTTATAGAGTTGTGATATCTCAATTGTTTTAGGTTCATTAATTTCCTTACTCTCCTCACAGTTTGTTCCATTAAATCCTGCCTCACAACTGCAGTTGTAATCATTGATGAGGTCCTCACATGTTGCATTGTTTTGACAAGGATTTTCTGCACATTCATCTATATCTGTTACAAATAAATTGTATAAGATATAATTTAGAGATAGAGAATACTCAATTGTTTGCAATTGGTTCGGTAATTTACTTCGCTACTAGCAAAATGTTTTGACTTGAAGCCATCGCTATCTTATAAAATCGATAGCTTGAAGGGGACTTTGTAAAAAATGTATTCAGTTTGCAAGTATGGCGGAAACTAATTACACGACTGAAAAAGAACTTTCTTAGATAATGGGAAGGATCGTTAGGTGCTATGTCAAGTCATGTCAAGGAGTAGAATTGGGTTTCAGGAGCAATGAGAAGGGATATGTTAGGAAAGAGTCTGGGTGACAAAGGAAGAATGGCACTGGAACCTCATTTTTTTCAAATCTAAGGGACAAATTTCTCAGGAGTTACAGCAGGAACTGAAGTGACAAATTAATCAATACTTTAATTTGTCTTAATTTCATTAATTTACTCACTCTCCTCACAGTTTGTTCCATTAAATCCTGCAACACAACTGCAGTTGTAATCATTGATGAGGTCCACACAAGTTCCACTGTTTTGACAAGGATTTCCAGCACATGCATCAATATCTGTATCAAATATATTTTATAAGACATATATAACCTTCAAGAGGAGGATTCCAAATGTTATGGAATCGGATGTACAATTAATTTTAGAATTTGAAAAGTACAAATGTATTTTTGAGTTTATTTTTACCAGCTGAAAGCCGTACGTTGTCTAAATTTTTATTTTCTGAGCATTAATATATAAAAAAAAAAATTTAAAAAAAAGTCGGACTAATGAAATACATGTTACAACAACCTTTTAAATTCAAATATTTCGTGAGTAACACCTTTTGTTTTTGATTTGGTTTTCGTGACAAATTGTCATACGCTGATACCATATATATGAAGTTATTCGGAGACTTCCTAGCTGAATAATTGTAAGACTGTTTGCTGTTCATATATCTAAATTTTATTTCTTTTACATGTCGTCATTATTTTACTCTTCTCTTACTGTATTGAATTTGAAATTTAGAAAATTCAGTATTCAAAGCTGTATATTATGTACTATAGAGTTTCTAGGGTCCGGGTACTATTTTGCGCTTGAGAAAAAACTACATGTTTATATCATTTCTATACAAATAACGCGACGTTGTAATTACACAGTTTTGTATTTCAACCGTAACTAAACAAATTTAAGAAAAACAAAATACGTGTTCACCTTTGTACATATTGTCAATTATGGTAAATATCGTATGATATCTGATGATTATTTTCTTACCTGTAAGATTTACTGTAATGCACCGTGAATAAGACGAAAGTCTGCAACACATATTAAATGGTTTGGAAGAATTAATTATCAACAATAAAGTTAATCAACTTTTAAATTATAATAAAATCATTGGTTTTAAATAACAATAGAATCGTATTTATTTTAATCAACGATTTTTTTCATTGAAGAATACAAAAGTAAAACTGACGCAGTATAACCGTGTGTAGATATCAATGTTCATTCTTAAGATAAACTTCAAGGTAAAATATACGCTAGACAGATAACAATCTCGAGCTCTCTTAAAACTGAACTAGGACCAAGAAGTTTTATCCTTTATATTTTTTCTCAAGTATTAGAACTCATTGTATAAAGAGAAACAATAGAAGTAAAAATGTTGACATAAAATATTAGATTTTTGACCAAAAAAATTGTTCAACAATCTAATCAGAATTTTATTTTTTTAATTTCCTAAATTGTATCAATTATAATTCTTATTTTCAAAAAAAAAAAAAAAAAAAAAAAAAAAAAAACAACAACAACAAATGCTGTGACTGATATAAGTATGTAGCCCAGTTTCACTTGTTTACCAAGGTAATCCTCCATGCCACCTGATCACACCTTTGATTTTTTAGTCCTTTAATAATTGTTTGCCCTGTTCTCGATGTGTAAAGTTTCAGTAGCTCTTTGAGGTTGATTACTGTTCGTTATCTCCATTTTCCACTGAACCTCTTTTATTCTTTATTTATGAAAATCAGACAAGGTCAATGATATTTTTTTTAAAAAAAAAAGAATAAACGTACTGCAATGAACTTTGTTTATATCTAAGGAGGCTGACTCCTATTGTCAAAGGCATTGAGAATGTTTTGTCAAGTATATAGAATCTGCATACATAATTTAATAAAAATTCAAAACAAAAAAATTGGTGTCGGTGTACTTCTTTTAGCAATACAAACAATTTGACCATTTTGCACTGTGATAATGACTAACATATAAATAAATTTCTGTAAGTGCTTCCTTTGCTAATTTTTTAAAATCTAAAATAGTCCCATTAAATGTAGCAAAAAATTTAAGATAGTCTCAAACTACTTCGCACAGTCATTTATTTGACTTTTCTGTACCTCAAAAATGTTATTTTTCTAAGGTAAAAAAAATCAAAAAGCAATAAAATCATTTGAAAGTGATACTAGTATCATTGTTCTGGATTTAAGATATCCATCCCAGATAAGGATCAAATTTTCTTACCTTAAGTATAAATTGTGTATAAAATACTCTGATATAATTTCATTTTTTTTTTTTTACTGAATTTGGGTTTCTGAACAAATTATAGATTAAAATCTCAAAAGTTTATAGTCCAAAATTCGATTTTTGGAAATTTAAGTTAATGATATAGAATGTTAAAATTTGAAAACTTGTTTTAAATTTGAAAATTTAGATTTTTGAACTAAAATATTAAATTTCAAAACACCAAATGAGTTCAAATTTTTAAAATTTAGAAATTGGAACTAATATATTAAAATACTAAAACTCAAAAACATTTTAAAAATAAGAATTGTTAAGTGTTACACGGACCCAATTGTGCCGATTAGTAAGATATGTATTACGTTTTTCAAACTTCAATTGTTTTTATACCTCATTTTATAATCACTTACATAGATAAGTGTCCCTGGCGTCCAATTCATTATGCCATTACCAATCTTATACTGCTGTATGAATAGTATACATTTATTGCATGATAGTGAGGGAAATATGAAGATTTATTCAGCCAAGAAAAATCATATCATGATATTTTTGGCTGAATAAATCTTCGTTTCCTTCACATCACATCACTAATCAGCAATTTTGTGACGTAAGCCAGGCTATTGTGACGTCTACTACTCTCGGAAGTTTTCTTTCAACGAACGATAACTACACATATTGTGCTTGAAAATGCCCTAGTTATCCGAAGAGGTGGAATATGATGCTAATCATTCCGACGACTGTGAAATATGAAGTTTTATGGCCCGATCACGTGAAAGTTTATAACCAATTAGATAACGCTTTGTGTAGAATATCTATAATAAAGTATGATAATATTTTTATCAATTATATATTTTAGTGTACAGCTGCATGAAAATGTATCTTTAACATACGCTTTAGAATTACAAAATTTAAATTTTTCAAAATATTAGAATGGTAAAGTGTAGTTTTGGCATCGAAATTTAACTCTCTTCCGTTAGACTAATTTTATGTGTTAAATAAATGGTTTTGTATTTGGTCAGGTATTTATTATGTTCATTTAACTGAATTTCATATTTTAACCAACATACCTGTAAATGTAAAGCAAGTTTCAAAACATTTATAAAAATAGTACGAAATGTGTATTGTCAAAATGCTACAACTTAAACAGAAATCATTTTAATTAAGGTATGACACTCGCAGGCAAGTACAAGTAGCAACCGGGGGGGGGGGGGGGGGGCAGGGGGGCCTGACCCCCCACTTTTTTCCCCAACAAAACTTATACTATAGGAATTGTTCTGTGAGAGGCTGGTTGCCCCCCCCCCCCCCCTAACTTTATACTACTGAAATTGGTATAAGGAAAATGTAGTGTTGAATATACAGAAAAATTGGTTCTGAAAGAGGTTAGCATTGAGAAAATGTTGCCCCCCCCCCCCCCCCCCCCCCCAAGAAAAAGGATTTTCGATTTTGGCCAAAGGCCCTTTTTTGTCAACTTTTTCTTGCAAGTAAAAAAAATTTTCTTTTGCACTTAAATTTTAATTCTTTGGTTAATTACGTTAACATTTATCATATTTAATCAGATGTGACTATGCCAATAAATATGATTTTATTTTACGTAAAATATTTTGAATAATATTTATCATTGAACAGATCTTGCACATTCATGTGCGTAAATTATTGTGTGACATTTTTCCACTAAAAAGTAACATATATTTAGGGTATTAAAAAGCTAAATAGGCAATGAAACATTTTCTTAAATCAAGATTTTTACAATTTAAGTGCTGATCTTTCACATGTATCGAGTACTTTAAAATACATGTAATGAAAGAAAAAGGTCAGTGATGTTAATTTTGAAAAATTTGTCAAACTATGTGATTTTCATGCAAAAAATGGTGTAAATTTTATCTTGACTTAATTTGACGTATCTTCTTTTTTTGGCAAAGGTTGCTAAAGGAAGTGTAAATTAAGACCTATATTAAATATCCTAGCAATATCATAACAGAAATATTCTCCGAATAAAAGAATGTGAGGCTAAAGTTCCAAGATATTGAATTTGATAAATGTACAGATTTGCAGAATTATCTGCTAAATATCCTTCAACCACAAGAAATAGTCCCTCATAAATATTGCTTCTTTGTAGCTTTTTTGAGCAGTTTTTTTTCGCTGAATGTTAAAACATTAACATTGTTGAAATTAAAGAACTATATGCGGTATGTTGCATATATTTGCCCCCGCAAAGGTCAAATTTTGAAAACTTCCTAAAATGTGCTGAATTCAATAAATTGTATGAGAAATATAAATTAACAGAACATATTATAGTTTCAAAGAAGTATATTCACAATTTTTTGATTTATGACGTCAAAAACTAGTCCGATTTTATATCCTTTTTCAGAAAGAGGACAAAATAGACAAAATTTCAACAATTTTAGCTTTAAAATTTATAGAGCGCAAGTTTGTTCAGGAACAATATTGACATATTTCGTTGATATTATCATTCTACACATTATATCAAAATATTGATCCTGAACAGGCATGCGCTCGGTGACTTTTACTCAAAATATTGATGAAATATGTACATTTTTCTATAAAATTCGTAAAAAACTGAAATTTACGTCATGTTTGTGACGTCATTACGTACATATGACGTCATAACTTATGAAAATATTCAGTGTTTTGAAGTCAGCATATATTCCCCTGTTTAAGAACTTAATTAAATATATCTCCATCAAAGTTTGATTTGGGGGACAAATATTGGTTATTACCAAATAAAGTTCTTTGTTATAAAAATTGAATTTTAATAAATAGTTTTAAAGTAAGGGGTTCTGCGTGAACTTTTTTAAAAAGCTGAGCGATATACCTTAAAAATTAAATATCGTATTTCTTTCACATTGTATTACTTTCAAATTCGATACACTTATGTCTTGTCTTACCTATTGTTTGTTTCCGCTGAGAAACATAAGATATATTCTCCAAACTGATCTACATGAGTTGCCGTAAATGATATCGTTACTTCATACTCGGAAGGCGCTGGATTTGAAATAGCAGACATCAGAAGATTGAGTGGTGACAAAATATGAAATTTGTTGATCCTAAAGTATAATTTATTGAGATTCATATTAAGCAATATTCTTGATAATGAAATGTTTTTATTTAGTGTTTAAGAAAAACAAAGGAAACAAATTCAAATAATTATTTAATAATATTTTCATCAAAATCTATGCATGGAGAATTCAATAACAGATTTCAAAATAAGGAAAAATAATAGAAAGAAATACTTTCTTTGTAAAAAAAAAGCAACTAAATATATAATTTATTAAAATGAACCAAAAGATATATAGCATGACTGACAACTTTTGAAAAACAAGCAGACGCATAACATATAAGGATCTCCACTTATTCACACATCATATCTGACGTACGTACCATTCGCTATATATAATAATCACCCGCACTTGTAACTCCAGGGAACCATTATAAGCTTGTATTGTTGACCCGTTGGCAGGAGTTGGGGATAAAAATGTAGGTTGGTTAGAACATGAGCCAGTTGAGTTAACGTTTACGATAAATTGTAGAGGAACACTGCTCAGAGCCAAACTAGAGGCTTGGCTTGTGAAATCCTCTATCTGTATTGCGATGGCGTAATTACCATCAGGGGCGGTTCCACTGTACGTTAATTTACATGTTGGCTGCAAGTGACAAATCAAAAAAAAAAAAAATAGTCATGATTGTAAAATACCTTCTCTCTTTTATACCTTTTGTCAATCAATCGATCAATTTGTTTTTTCAGTTTCCACAGATTTATTGCAAACAAATGTGTAAGGATAAACAAACATGTAACGTTAAAATTTTAAAGTAAAGCCTTTGATATAACTTACAGAATAAAAATTGTAAGTACAACTTAGTTTAAGATGAAGAAATCTATTTTTTTTGTCTAATATCTACGAAAGGTCTCATCTTTGCAAAATAAAATTTTGATTCAAGTAACTTAAACACATGGGAATGTAAGTCATAATACAAAATTTATTGATCATCAAACAAGGAATAACATATTGGGAATACACGCTGGCATGGTGGTTGTTCATATTGCAAGTACATGTTCATATGTACTTATACTGTTTTTAATAATCGGAATTCTAAAATTTAAACCCATGGCATTGAACAAAAAAGAAATTTCGATGAAAATAATATTGTTAATTTTTTGACTGGGTTCAATACAAAATGCGTTTTGTCTGACCAAAAATACTGTTTGCCTGGGACTGTAGGGCGGACTTAGGCAAATAGAACGTTGATTTCTTTTCATAAAAATTCTTATCCTATAAAATCAATGATAATGAGGAAGAATTTTGTTAAAAGCAGAAAAAGGACTCGTATATCCCAATGAAGTATCATATTTTTATCAAGGTATCCGTATTTGAAACTGTAAAGACAAATGTACCCCCTCCCTAATCTTTTCTAATTGCAACTTTCAAATATGCTTTCATACATTTTACTATGTAATAATTATGTATAAGTAACTCACCACTACTTCAAGTAGATTTAGGGGACCAAGCCTAGCACCGTTTGCACTTCAACCGTTTAAAGAATTATTTGAAAGCAAAGTAAATTTCATGATACCCCGATCCTTACAGCTTTCAGTTAATACTTTGATTTAAAACACAACAGATTGTCACACATCGCATTTTAAAAGACGAATAAAGCTAAGATATTTTTTTTTTTTACATGATTTTCTTTCTTTCCCCATGTGAAAATTCAACAATGTGAAGCCATCAATTTATGTGTCATCATTTTGAATAGAAACCATTTACATAGCTTAAAGGGTTTATCTTAAAGTTTTCTTTTTAAAAATGTATGTGATAAATAGAGCACCTATAATAGTGTGATTTGATGTCGACTTTATCCAACTCGTTAAAATGGAAAGTCTCGTGAATATACTCCATTTGAACTTGTTTGATTCATAAAGTCAACATCAAATCACACAGTATAAATATCCGCTCTTTATTTTGCTTGCTCTTTTTTGTGTTTTTGACGGTTCATTTGCACCAAAAAAAATGTTTCATATGTACTTACCCCATGCAATGAAAAGTATGAAGAAGGTACGCTACAAATACCAGCGCATTCTGCCGCGGAACTGGCAAATCGACAACGTACGTCATCTCCATCATAGTCCGCAACTTTAAAATCAATTGATTCTTTTCAAACATGTTAAAAAGTCAATAGACAGAGTCCTCAGTATGGATAAATATACAAATAGTATTTTTGCGATACAAAATCATGGATTTCATTTTTATCTTAACATATATAGTACAGTGTATATATAATTAATATGTTCTTTTATTTTCATTTTCAATATTTATTTTGAATCAGCATATAAAATACCTGGAATTATAATTGGCTGTGAGGAACACGAATTTAGAACTTTGACAGATGAAGCCATTGCTGAGACAGGTGATTGGTTAATTTTTCCTGTATCAGAACGCATGGATAGATCAACAGTCATTTGTAAGGACCATGAGCTTCCACCATTGAGTAAAGTAATCCAGGCACTGCTAGCAAATCTACCAATGAGGCATGAGTAAAAAAATATTTTTGGGGATGTAATCACCAAATTAAGATGAACACGGGTTATTATGTAAAGTTCACGATGAAAAAGTTAAATTCATCTCATTTTTACGAATGAAAAAGCCAGTTTAAGATCGTCTATTTATCTTAATGCAGAGTCGAAGGCTAAGGAAAGTGTTTTCTTCTTTTCACGTAGAATGTCTAGATGAAACTTTGCTTCAAAAAAGTGTAAAAGTTGTTCAGCTAATAAAAGAGCATTATAAGTACACTTTGGATTTCAAGCAGCAAGTTGGAAGAGAGGTCTTAGAGGACTCTATAGAAAACTCAATAAATTTGTCAATGAGGAAAGTCGTTTTATTATCAACCTCAAGGTAGAATCAGTCTGATTTTAAATGATGTTATTTGTTTGATAACCAATCACACGGCAAAATAAAAATTCCTATTCTAAATTTCATAAAAAAAAGTTTTCTGTGATATAAAAAAACCCTCGTTTTCATTTATTTTTAGTACTGGCTGTATTAATTAAAGAAATTGATGTTTTTGAATTTTTAAAAAGTTTGTTTTTTCATTTTCTAAAAGTTTTAGAGTGTTTGAGAATCTCAATCTTATATCAATCATTTAATTATATATTGGTGTAGCACAGTACGTCTGAAATTTCTCTCGAACTGCAGTTATTGTTTTCTTGAAGAGTAGGGATAAAGCTTAATTATTAGAGTATTGGCTAGATTATGTATGTTTGTAAGAATTTTTGATGAAGTTTAAAAATCTAATGTACATGTAGGCTAAATAGAACTCACTTTGGTTACTGGAATGTTAAGAACATAGCGTAGTTTTGAACTTAAATTTTTTATTCCCTTATATTTTAAAAAGGTTTTCGAAAATGAAGGAGCTTTTTGAGATTAATTGATGCCTTGCAATAAATACTGCAGACCCCTTTTACATAAAGGTACAAGCTAAAACTTATATGTTAATTTTTCTTGAAAATATATTAGGGTTTTTAATTCATATCTTGTCAGAAGTCCTTCTTATGTTTGTATAAGAGAGAACATCTTATGGTTTTATGCATCTAAATTGAGATATATTCAAATTATCAGTTGGGAAGTTTTATTGTAGAGTTTATATATATGTGTATATGAACGTTACGTATATATAGTATAGTCCATAGATGTAATAGATTATCAAATAAAGTCTACATGCATAACTTTTTTGCTGAAATCATATATATAGCTGTAGAAAAAAGATGTGTTAGTGAAAAGCAATAAACTATAAAGTTCAAAAAAGCTATTTGGTCACAGTCAAGGTCACAAGGTCATTGACTTTGGTGTCATTTAAAAAGAACTCAACTAGTGAAGTAAGCAAAACAAATATGTAGTCTCTATCTCTCGTGGTTCAAAAGTTATGGTGAAGCTTCGAAAAGACTATTTTAGCATATAGGTCACAGTCAAGGTCACAAAGACATTGAATTTGTTGCGATTTGAAAGAGCTTAATTACTTTAGTATAGGATGCTTACCAAATATGAAGTCTCTATCATTCATGATTCAAAGGTTATGGCAAAAATTCGAAAAAGCTATTTCAGCATATAGGTCACAGTCAAGGTCACAAGGTGAATGACCTTGTTGTAATTTGAAAGAACTTATATAGTGGAGTATGCATACCAAATATGAAGTCTCTATCTTTAAATGGTTCAAACGTTGTGGCGAACATTAAAGTTGACAACAGACAGACAGATAAACAGACAAACAGATAAACAGACAAACAAACAGGACAAAAACAATATACGTCCCGGATCTATCGATCCGGACGCATAAAAACATATTTAATGCATATAATGGATATAACGTAGTTGAATCTTGACACAGGCAATACTGATTTTACGACAAGTATGTGCGCATTATTTGCATTTCGTTCTGCTTTAATGACTTTTAACTCTATATAGAGTCAAAAGTCATTGAAGCAGAACGAAATGCAAACGTAATGTTTTTTTAAATCGCCGAGGATTAAAAATCTTACCAAATTACAGAGAACTCAACGTATGCTAAATTCTGGATAGGATAGGATTTATCTACTGATTGACTGATATAGTACCAACCGGACGTTCTGTGCTTAGTAACTTATTACAATAACATTCATTAATATATAAATTGAATAGAAAAAGCTTCTCATACCTCATCAAAAGTGATGTTGTATATGATGTAAATGTAAAATCTGTATCTCCCTCACTATCTGCCCAGTTTTCAGTTGCACTATAGTCCGTACACTGTCCTATCATGCTGACACTTCCATTACAACCGGCGAAGCATTGTAATGAATCAGTTGTACTACTTGTTGGGCAATTGTGAGTGTACACATATGAAATACGATGATGCACCGTAATCTACAAAAAACGAAACAGATTTAGTTTTAAGTATGCAGGATTAGACAGTGTTAAAGCAAAAAAAAAAAAATCAATTTTGACACAAAACTAATTAAAACAACTTACCGTTGTTTCATTAATTGCTCTCCATGTTAGTAAACCTCCACGAAAATGGCTTAACTTTACAAATGGCACGACAAACAGAACAATGAAAAAACAATTAAATAAACGTATCATGATCCCAAGTTTATGATTTTTTCGTCCTCTTTTTCATTTTTTTTTAATATTCCATTTAGAGCATTTCTATCTTCAATTCAAATAAAACATCGTTTTTACTTCCTCTTTCACTATATTTCTAAATCACTATTGATGTTCTCTGCTTAGTGGTGATTCGATGTTCAATGTACCACGGTAATTATTAAACTGCAATTGTTTGAGGCATTTAAATTCTATTCATGTGACACTAGCTTTAAATTTCGTGCATGTGTTTTGAGAATCATTTCGTCCCATTATTGTGCACTTTAGGTGTATTTCTGAGGTCAAAAATTTTTTTTCAAAGAAATGGTTTGACGGAGTAGGTCATGCAGGAGATAGACATCTAACAGTTATCACATACACTAGTTTTGTTTCCATAGGTATAAATTACTATCATAAATGAAATTAGATATGCGAGTGAAAAAAGATTTTGCCTATATAATATAAACAAAACAAGAGATTCAAGGTCCTAAACGGTCACTTACGAAATATTAAGAGGATGCAGAGAGTATATAATAACTTTTTCGCTTAAATGCAAGAGATAGAGGATGATCAGGATCAATGAAATAATAAGTTAAGTGTTCAGTTAAAATTCATAAGTTTAGTTCTAATGTGTCCTCCATTTTCACTTTCACCACGCAGACTTAAACAATTAGTACTTCTGCACTTCTGTTCTATTTATACCATGATACCTTTTTGTCAAAAACATTTTATATATATATTTTTATCTTTGTCCCATATTTATCGATTTTATCATTCACAACTACTTGGTAATTAAAACAATTTAAGCCATTTTTCAGAATAATACCTTACAAATTTTAAGAATGAATTATAATCTTTTTAAATAAAAATTATATCACATGCACTATTACTTTTTATTAAAGTTGAAGAGCAAGCAACATGTACATGTATATCAATGTGATAAAGTTTGAATTAACTGTTCCTTAAATAATTCTAAGTCTTTTATGCATTATTAAGATAAATTTTTACCATTTCGTATCCCGCATCTTGCGCTCCCTACCCCAGGAGGAACATATTTTGATCAGACTGGAATCTGTACCACTTGAAGAAATCTGCACAAATGTATGGTAGCAATTTCTTTTGGCCGAATGCTAACTCAGGCGCTTTTTAGTACTATAATGGCAAAATGAAACCGGAGACACATTCATTATTTGTAAAGATTATATTATTTTGCCATGTTTCCTACTTATTATTTTACTTAATCTTATTTATTAAACCAGTTTCATATGGTGAGACGTTTCCATACTGACAGGTCCAGTCTTCCCTGGGGGATGGAGTCTCACTAGAATTCGAAGCAAGTCTTCCTGGGGATCTAACTACAGGAAACAGTGCGACATTTAACTCCGGACACGACATAGTCCGGACTTTTTACTACCATTTCTAACTGTAATGTCCAAAAAAATTTTACAGTACCTGGTGGGATTTCTTAGCAGTATCATATATTCTCATGTTGAACTCATAGACATCTCTACTTTAAAAGATATGAAGTCCTAAATATCAGAATCCCATGGGAGAATGGTGGGATTTTCAGTCCCACCAACGATCCCACCATTCTCCCATGAGAGAAAAAATGTCAGATGGGAGAAAAAAATCTCAGATGGGATTTTTTTCTCCCATTAGGATTTTTTCTCCCACAAAATTGTTCAAATGGGATAAATCCCACGGATATTGACAAATGGGATATTTTCTCCCATAAATAGTCAAATATGGGATAAATCTCATAGAACATGATATGTGGGACATTTACTCCCATAGATATTCAAATATGGGATAAATCCTATATGTAACTGATCAATGTTGCATCCAAATATTTTTAAGTAATTGATATTCATACGCATATTATCTGAAGTAAATACTCTTTTTGAAATTAATTAACAATCATCTCATCAAAACATTGCTTATTAGTTTAAAAAAATACAAGAGACCCAAGGGCCTTAAATCGCTTCTGATAAATTGTACAATCTATCACTTCTATACTGAAAGGAAAAAGAAACGCACAAGAACATGATATGGGAAAATTTTCTGACTATGTAACCGAAAATTATGAAAATTGGTCAGATGTTTTATTTTGGTTACTTTGCACTAAAATCACTTGTCAAAACTACTCAACCATGAAATGTATGGCATCACGTAGGGGAAATGAAAAAAAGTAAAAAACACGTGCATGTTAATGATGTTAATTTTGTAATAGAATTTTGTAGCACCATACTATGCATTAGAATTATAGACATCGTTTTTGCATATTTGCAGTCAGTATATTCTTGCAATCGTGGTATGGCTGACGGAATCTACTGTTGGTTTAGTATTTGAATTCAATATTGCATAAGTGAATAAAAGGCAAAAACATGCTGATGTACAGACTGTTTTCAACTTTTCAACCAAATAAAAGTGCTTTTTGGTTGTCAGAGAGTGAACTTAAAATGTTTCCAACCAACCATGACGGTGACGTTGGCGCGTATCAACGTCACAACAAGATAAGGCTTTTCATCACGCCACCTCGGTTATTGTCAAGGCATTATCACCGAAACTGATATTTATACAGCAGACAAACATGCTCATTTTTTTCACCCTAAACTGACAGAAACTCTCCGCTTTAATTTGGGCCGCGAGCTTGGCCAGCTTACGTCGATTTTATTCACAAACGCGCACGTACGCGTCGTTTTCGTAATGTTTTTTAGCATGTTTACACTGGGAAAATGTAGCTTATATTTGTCGATACTTTTTTACAAACATTCACAAGTACCAAACCTGCTTGGTTCTGTATATTCTATCCTAAATCGAAAATTCGCGGGATTCGATTGAGCGAGGGGATTTGTTAACTTTGGAATAATACAGCTAATCTCTACCGTCGGAAGGGTTGACTAATAATGCTATGAAAAAATAAATGCTCTGGTGAACTCAATGCACAGGAAAATCAAGTTTGTTACTGATGCGAAAGGGAGATTATAAGAATTTTTAGTTTTATTTCTGGGGGGTGTCACTATATTGATATCAATATCTCAGAAACTATTACTCAAAATCGCACAAAATTTTGGTAACTTGTTGATTAAAGATGAATTAAAATGAACGATAAAAATGCTGAAAAACGTATTTGAAATAATTGTTTTAATTTAACTCAAAAGTTTGATATGCGTTACTTAATCCTTTCAGTATATTTGAAGCCTCTAACGCTAAGTATCCTATGAACCAAGATGCGTGAACAGTCAGAGTTTGAAGATTCTAAGCCAAAAAGTACCCGAGATACTAAAATATAGCCATAAAATGTTAATAGTAGGTCATCATGGCCAAAGTTTGATAATTCTAAGCCAGTAAGTACCTGAGATATTCAAAAGTAGGTCATGATGACTTACATTTTGGTCGACATTATCCGAAAACCCAAGATGCATCAACTGACAGAGTTTGAAGATTCTAAACCAAAGAGTATCCGAGATACTTAAATATAGCCATAAAATGTCACAAGTAGGTCATTATGACCTAGTTTTTAAAAGACATTCTCTGAAAACCCAAGATGCATCAACTGACAATGTTTGGAGATTCTAAGCAAAAAAGTACCTGAGATACTTAAATATAGCCATAAAAAGTCACAAGTAGGTCACTATGACCTAGTTTTTGGCCGACATTCTCTGAAAACCCATGTTGCATCAAGTGACAAAGTTTTGATGATTCTAAGCCAATAAGTATCCGATAGAGTAAAAAGTAGGTCAATGTGACCTACTTTTAGGTCAACAGTCTTTGAAAACCCAAAATGCATCAACTGACAAAGTTTAACAATTCCAGACAATTAAGTACCCAAGATACTTAATTATAGCTATAAAATGTCAGAAGTAGGTCACCATGACCTAGTTTTTGAACGACATTCTATAAAAACCCAAGATGCATCAATTGACAACGTTTGATAATTGTAAGCCAATAAGTACGTGAGATATTCAAAAGTAGGTCACTGTGACTTAGTTTTTGGTCACATTCTCTGAAAACCCAAGATGCATCAACTGACAAAGTTTGAAGATTCTAAGCAAAAAAAGTACCTGAGATACTTAAATATAGCCATTAAATGTCACAAGTAGGTCATTATGACCTAGGTTTTGAACGGTACTCTCTGAAAACCCAAGATGCATCAACTGACAAGGTTTGGAGATTCTAAGCCAAGAAGTACCGGAAATAGTTAAAAATAGGTCACTGTGACCTACTTTTAGGTCAACAGTCTTTGAAAACCCAAAATGCATCAACTGACAAAGTTTAACAATTCCAGACAATTAAGTACCCAAGATACTTAATTATAGCTATAAAATGTCAGAAGTAGGTCACCATGATCTAGTTTTTGAATGACATTCTTTGAAAACCCAAGATGCATCAACTAACAAAGTTTGATAATTCTAAGCCAATAAGTACCTGAGATATTCAAAAGTAGGTCACTGTGACCTAGTTTTTGGTCGACATTCTCTGAAAACCCACGATGCATCAACTGACAAAGTTTGAAGATTCTAAGCCAATAAGTACCTGAGATATTCAAAAGTAGGTCACTGTGACTTAGTTTTTGGTCGACATTCTCTGAAAACCCAAGATGCATCAACTGACAAGGTTTGGAGATTCTAAGCCAAGAAGTACCGGAAATAGTTAAAAGTAGGTCAATGTGACCTACTTTTAGGTCAACAGTCTTTGAAAACCCAAAATGCATCAACTGACAAAGTTTAACAATTCCAGACAATTAAGTACCCAAGATACTTAATTATAGCTATAAAATGTCAGAAGTAGGTCACCATGACCTAGTTTTTGAACGACATTCTATAAAAACCCAAGATGCATCAACTGACAACGTTTGATAATTGTAAGCCAATAAGTACGTGAGATATTCAAAAGTAGGTCACTGTGACTTAGTTTTTGGTGGACGACATTCTCTTGAAAACCCAAGATGCATCAACTGACAAAGTTTGAAGATTCTAAGCAAAAAAAGTACCTGAGATACTTAAATATAGCCATTAAATGTCACAAGTAGGTCATTATGACCTAGGATTTGAACGGTACTCTCTGAAAACCCAAGATGCATCAACTGACAAGGTTTGGAGATTCTAAGCCAAGAAGTACCGGAAATAGTTAAAAGTAGGTCACTGTGACCTACTTTTAGGTCAACAGTCTTTGAAAACCCAAAATGCATCAACTGACAAAGTTTAACAATTCCAGACAATTAAGTACCCAAGATACTTAATTATAGCTATAAAATGTCAGAAGTAGGTCACCATGATCTAGTTTTTGAATGACATTCTTTGAAAACGCAAGATGCATCAACTGACAAAGTTTGATAATTCTAAGCCAATAAGTACCTGAGATATTCAAAAGTAGGTCATTGTGACCTAGTTTTTGGTCACATTCTCTGAAAACCCACGATGCATCAACTGACAAAGTTTGAAGATTCTAAGCAAAAAAAGTACCTGAGATACTTTAATATAGCCATTGAATGTCACAAGTAGGTAACTGTGACCTAGTTTTTGGACGACATTCTCTGAAAACCCATGATGCATCAACTGACAAAGTTTTTATGATTCTAAGCCAATAAGTACCCGATATAGTAAAAAAGTAGGTCACCGTGACCTTTTTGAACGACGTTCTCCGAAAACCCTAGATGCATCAATGACAAAGTTTGATGTTTCTTAGCCAATAAAAAGTACCTGACATTTTCAGAAGTAGGTCACTGTGACCTATTTTTAGGTCAACATTCTTCGAAAACCCAAGATGCAACAACTGACAAAGTTTAACAATTCTAGACAAGTAAGTACCCAAGATACTAAATTATAGCCATTATTGAAGGATACATGAACTATCCACTACATACATAAAACTTTATATACTTATAATGTGTTAATTTATACTTTTATTTCATAAATATATCCTGTGTAAAAAGAAGAGGAAAGAAATTCTACATAATTCAATTCAATTCAATTATAACTTGATGTAATTTCAATTTATTTATAACCATTACAGACTGAGGAACCAGCCTTTGATGCTTCATTTGACATCACCAGAAGAGATGACACCCAAGCTGGCCCAACCCTTGATGCATCCTTCGACATCACAAGAAGAGGTGCAAACGACATCGACATCCCTGCTGAAAGGTATGTAGAGGTAGTGATATGTAACTGAAAGTTCTGTTTATATCACTGTATCTTTCATGTTTTTCTTTTACATTTCCTATAATAATTGTATTGACATGTTGCAGATCTCTACCAGAACCAGACCCAGCTGATGACACCATCATCCCTCCAGCTGATGTTGTCTTTGGGGTCCTGGAGAAAGGCAGCAAGAGGGGAGGCAGTCTACTTGTCAGCAGTGACGGCTTCAGTTATGGTGTCAAGGTATAAATAATATCAAGTTATGCTATACGTGTTTCAAGTAATTTCATATCTTAGTAACTTAATTCTATATATTTCTGACAGAAGTTTTATTTATTTATTTATTATTATTCATTCTCATTCTATAATTCATTTAACTTCATTCTATATATTTCAGAAGCTTTATTTATTTGTTTATTATTATTCATTCTCCGTCTATACTTCTTAATCTAATTGGTCATTATTTTTTCAGAGAGAAAACAAGTCTTCCACCATGTGGATCTGCAGTATCCGATCCAAGAAGATGCGCTGTCCGTCCACTGTGCTGCAGAACAGAGACGATTTCACTGGGCAATTCAATTTCTTTGTAGGTCTTCAATGCCATCCTTGAAGCTCTTCCAGCAAGGCCAGTTGTAGAGATGTTCATAGTGGACTTTGAGCTTGGTAAGAGGCTTAAAAAATTTCTTAGATACAGAGGCTTACAATTAATTTATCTCAGTTAACAACAACAACCAAAAATCTTAGATAAAGAGGCTTACAATTAAGGTAGTTCTATACTTGGCACTAAATGGGTTCAATCTTGAAAAATCTGCTTTAATAAGATAGACATATATCCCAGCAATGGAAAAATATATTGTACTTAATATGCTGTAATTTTTATTTCAGGTGCATTGAATGCCATTTCTACGGTATTCCCTGATGCTGTTACCAAGGGATGCACGTTCCACTGGTGCCAGGCTGTATGGAGACACATTAAGGAGCTAGGCCTTGCTACCTTCATGAAGAGGGAAGCCACCCATCGCTACCTGAAGCAGATCATGGCCTTGCCCTCCTCGCCAGCACCTGACATCCCTGGCTGCATTCCAGACACTGAAGGAGAGAGCCAACACGGAGCCCCTTCAGTCCCTTGTCGCCTACATCGACCGCCAGTGGATGCACCATGCCATCTTCCGTCCATCATCCTGGACAGTCTACAAGCAGTCCTTCCGCACTAACAACGACGTAGAAGGTGATTATTTATTTTTTATCACATTATATATATTTTGTTAATATAATTAAAAGTATATATGATTTCTCTACTGTAATTTAATACATGTAAAAGAACAAATTTAATAATTTTACATTTTCTCATTATTAAAGATATGTATGCCGTGTTAAAACAGTATTTTTGCACAGCTGAAAACCTGAACAAAAATTTCTGAAGAACGAGCTGTCAAAAATGAAGCATTCTTGCAAATTCGACGAAATTTTATTGGTATTACAAAGTACTGGTCGGGGAAAGAACATGAATATCATGCATATTTATAAAGGATGAACGTTTATCCTGGATCTGCGCATGTGCGCGGGAAAAGCATCGCGAGAATCATCAGGTCGAGGTAAATATTTTTGTGACGTCTGTTCAGTGAGGAACACAAATAGACCAATCAGCTCAATGAGTTGCATTTATTATTGTTTTACTAACAGCGTGACAGTTTGCTTGATAGGGCGTGCTAAAATTTTGTATGCTTATTATCATTTTTACTCATCGATTGGATGTTTGATTTCAAATGGAATCCATAATAATTTGCATATGAAACACAGAACACAGCAATACCACTGACGATATATGCGACCAATCGCGTTGAATAAACAACAATTACATGTGAACGGACAAAGCAAGTTTTACTTCCTATAATGATGATATTGATAGAGCTACGTACATATAGCAGAAGCAAAGTAGCCTTACTAACTCCATTCTTTAAATTTTCTTGTAATGATTTATACTACAAGGTCAAATCAAAACAAATATAATACATGCTTTTTTGAGGAGACAAACAATGCAAAAATGGGCTCTTGACTTACCACGCGTTGCTGGTGACTACAAATGCCTAATCTGGTAAACAACCCTTCAATGTGGTTGGCCAGTATTATCAAGGGGATTGTTGCATTCCGAATTTCATATGCAAATTAGTATTGATTACATTGATCAATGGAGGAGTAAAATGATGACCAGCACACAAACTTTTAGCACGCCCCATCAGCAAACTGTCACTCTGTTGTAGAATGATAATAATGCATTTATGGGTTACTACATAAAATACTACATGTGTTTTTTCGAAAAGAATAGTTTTTTAAATCGCTTGCAAAGACTGATGCATCATGTACATTAATTCACGAATCCCATGCTCAATATTGCATACAAATGATTAACAATGATGAAAATTAAGTTTTCCCCCACTCCATCGTACAGGTCCGTTTGTTTAGAGTTTCCCCGCGCTGCACTGCTAGTGGACATTTTCGACTGGGTGAACATTTAACAAAATAGCGACTACGGATCTTCAGTATGGAGCGCATTATGCTCAAAAATATTTTATGTCAAGTACAATGTATATAAAGTAATTTAAACTGCTATTTTTACACCCTGAATGGGATATCGTCAATATCCCTTAGGATTTTTCAAATATGAACTACATAACATGTGTAGATTAAACTTACATACCATACATCTTGCCATCTTAGAAATATAATTGGAATAATCAAAAAAATTGTCTAGGAACTCCAGGCCCCTAAAAACTATTCCAGTTTGAGGCCACAACCAAGCATTTCGATGAATATCATTAAGAAAAATTAATTCAGGTAGGTAGCATCGTTTTTTAAAGTGGGTGGGGGATAGAACAGTTAGAATAAAAATCGGCTAGCTCGATGAAACCTGACGAGTAAAATAGGTTCCAATATATTTCACTACTAACTTTTATGCATTCACTACAACATTACCCTATTTAACTTTCCTGCCAAACTCCAAATTTCACTTTCGAATTAGCCCGAGCCAATGCTGATAACCTACTTGCAAGATTTTTTATATTATTTTCAAGGGGTCAGATATACTGTGGTTCATATGTAAAGAATATAATTATATTATTTAGTAGTATTCTGGATTTGGCATTCGGTATTTTGTGCAGATTTATATATGATATTCTGTGGAATACTTTTTTTTTAGTTTTGAACCATTACGAAATGCAGAATCGACTGTATCTAATAACCATTTTGATTGATCAAATTATATCATTTGTTTGTATTAGTTATTTCATTTTGGCATAACATAGCTTCCACACTTCTTTATCCATAGTCGCTGACAGCTGTAGAAGTTCACCCAACCGAAAATGTCCACTAGTGAAAAGACAATTGCACGTGATTATTCCTCGGTACAAAAAGCAACCAACTCTGAAGCGCGCTCACGTATTGACAATCCCTAACTCACGTGTTTGTAGTAAAAACGTAGTAGACCATCATGCTTTTCGGTTCATTCACGAGATTGGACCATTGTTTGCTGTGAACATGCGAGAGCACGTGATCATGAATATTTCAATAAGAGGCGGTTTTTTATCCGACACGGAGAGAAAATAATTTTTACCAAATAATATTTCATAACTTTTAAAAGTGATGGAGTGGAATTGTCTTATTTGCAGAAAGTATATAACTTATATAACTTGATGAGACATCACATATATTCATTTCTTTTAAAATAAAACACTAATACGGCATATATATCTTTTATTAATATTAAGTAATGAATCTAACATGAGTATATTTATTGTAAAAAAAAAAAGATGTCATTAATAAATTAAATTTTATTCATTTAAGGATGGCAACACAGGGTCAACGGAAAGGCTGGTCAACGCAGCAGCACCTTCTACAAGTTGGTTCCACTTCTACTGCAGGAGGCCAAGCTGGTGGAAACTCGTGTATCTAGTGACAACTTGTTTAGGAACGTCCGACGTTCTTCCACGGCCACCCAGAAGAAATTGGACACAGCCTGGGACCAGTACGATGCTGGGGAGATTTCTACAGGACACTTTCTCCGTCTGTGTGGCTCCTTGTACGCCACGTGT
>NW_026928354.1:0-34169 GCF_032062105.1 Saccostrea cuccullata | reverse complement strand
CAAACTATATTACAGCAACAAAAACAAAATAGAAATTTAAATCATTTATTCCATTCCCTCAAAGTAATCCCCTTTGTATTTAATACAGAGATGAAGTCTTTTAATCAAGTCATAAAACACTTTTTTGTAAGTTTTTTGTGGTATACCCCTTAGATACTGAAAAATAGCTGATCCCAGCGCTGACCGCGATTGAAAACGCCTTCCAGAGAGAGCTTCTTTTAGTTTTGGAAACAAGAAAAAGTCACAAGGAGAAAGATCGGGTGAATATTCAGGATGCATAAGTTCGATAACTTTGTGACGCTGTAAATAGTCTCGAGGAACTTTTGCTTTATGGGCGAAGCATTGTCATGCAGAGGTTTAATGCCTCTTAAACCGGTATTGGTTCGTATTTTTTGTAAAAATTATAAAGTCTCGGAAGTATACTTGAGGAATACATATTTCCAGTGACGCTTTTGCCCTGTTGGACTGCATATTGAACTACCAAGCCATTTGAGTTGAAAAATATTGCACAGTGTACATTGTGGGAGTGAAATTGTTTTTTTACACAATTACTAGTACTTACCGGAATCAACTATTAACAAGCAGAAACCCATTAAACTTTGCTTTGCAGGTTTAAGATCGTTAAAATTAAATAATGATTACAACAGTTACATGTTAGATATAAAAGATGTCTATTTAAATTTATAATATCTGTAATTTACAAACAAGATTCTAAACATTGCATAATTACTGAAACATGTACATGTATCAATCACAATAATTTGAATCAGAAATCAATTGAAAGTAAACTCTAAAAAAAATGAATATTTTACAACGAATGGATGAAACACTTAGAAATACAAATACCAAGATTATTTGATAATATATTGAAAAAAATATTCAGAATATATTTTACATTAAATATTTCAAAATTTTTTCTGACCATTTGTGATAATAAATCTTATTTTCTTTCGTTCTAAAAAAAATAGAAATTGAAAAACAGCCAAAAAAAGAGAGAAAAAAAGGAAATAAAGTCTGTTTCATGGTCTTAACATTTTTCCTAGAAAAGAATATGTCTATTCGACATACTCTCCAAATGAGAGAAAAATCAAGATAACAGAAAGAAAAATATATCCTATTAATTGTTTAAGATGTAGGAGGGTCATTAAAAAAGTTCGCAGATTTTAGTCCTCATTTTTTTTTATTAAACGTCATATTATATCCAAATTTTTAGTAGCAAATTCGAATAATTTTAGTAAAATTATTTGATTATATCTTCATATTTATAAAGATTATTAAAGATTTAATATAGCAAATATGTGGTCACGGAGCAACGTCAAAATAAGTATTTTAAAATAATTTTTACTTTATAATACCTATAGCCATACCTGTATAAATGGAACTGAAATAAAATAAAATTTACATGTTTGAATATAGTCCTGATGCACTACTTAAGATGTTTTTAGCTAATATACATTATTGCTCTCTTTAAAAGATATAACTTTTTAAATTCAGATGGACTTGATTAAAAAGCCAAAAGACCATGGCATTGGAAGACGTCATTGAGCAGAGAGTAACAATAAAATTTTCTTTTGTGTTCGGGAAACTTCTTTAACAAACTTAAAAAGTTCTGTATAAACCAGAACATGTATGAAAAATAACCAAGGTATTAATTTGAATAAAACAAAAATACAATTTGTGAGTGTAAGTGAGTTAAAATTGAACAATGGATGGTCTGTAAAGAAACAGGTTATATATAAAAATCTTGTCAAAAGAATCAAGAACGTCATTAAACGTGATTTACGCTTCACTGTTGCGGAACAGATAGAGTCACATTTAAATTGCCAATCTACAGACCCTGAGACGTACTAATACCCCCACACGCTCGCTGCACGAACGATAAACGGTTTGCACGAAACGCTGCACGGTTTACACGAAACGCTACACGGATTGCACGAAACGCTACAAGGTTTACACGAAACGCTTTGCACGAAAGGCTGCACGGTTTGCACGAAAGGCTGCACGAAACGCTTTGTACACGTTTCTCACACGCTTTGTACACGATTCTCGCACGTTTTGGCCTCGGTTTTGGATTTTTCTGCTCGGAATATCTCGGGCATTATTACCGTTTTATCATTTATTAAATGGAAATTTTTCACAAAGCCACATTAATATTTAGCAGCTGTTTAAATTAAATATCACGTTTTATATAAACTCACACGTTATAATTAATTAATAAATTATTGTCATTTCGTATTTATTTATTTATCCAACTGTTTATAAACGAAATGCCGATATCATGAATGACTGTTTAATAAAATACATTTTTTTATATATTAGTCATTCATTCCAATGAAAATATTTTTTACGAGTATAATTTAATAAATAAAACACACATTCGATTTCTTATTTTCTTATCTGGATTATTGATACATTTTTAATGGTTTTTCTTTTATCTTACATAAGCATTATCTTTAGGAGGGAAACCGGTAAAAGGGCTGGGGGCTAAATGTGATGTCATGTCTTAATCTATTTTTATTCTCTTTCTCTTTTTACGGAAGCATTATTACGGTTTTATTTCAAAACCCTTTATTATATATGTGTACAATTTTTTTGACTATACATTGTACATGTACATACAATGTAGATCGATCTTTACACCGGCATTCAGGTATATTACAAGGAAACTGAAATATCTTTAATGAAATAAAAAGTACCTGATTTATAAAACAAATAATATACAATTATTCATGATTTACTCCTAAGCTTTTCTTACATGATATTCATTAAAAAAGACTACCAAATAAGTTTTGTTTATTTTACTGTTTGTGTCTAGAAATTCGGATTAACAAATAAAAGATGAAATCCGCTTATTTATAAGACGCACCCATTAAATATTTATAGAACCATTTTATTTAAAAAATATAAAATCCAGTCGTAATTTTCAGTTGTCATTAAGCCGTGAATTCAACATGTACATACAACAAAACAGGTTTTCAGTTGCCATGCACTCGGAGCCCGTGATTGCTGTTGTAAATGACCTTGATCACAGTTGAAAGGCGGAAAGAAGATTCCAATACATTTTTAAGGGGTGTTTCTGCGAACATATTTAACAAAGGGTTAAAAAGGAATAGAAAATTAAGCATTTATTTAAACTAACAATATATTGAAAGTTCCAACAAAAAATGAAAGACTGTACTAGTAAGTTAATTTACCTCCCCCCCCCCTCGTTTTTAAACATGTGGTCGTCAGTGCATGTGAATTAACATTATAAAATCCATTTATTTGACAATAAAGAGCTAGAAGTTTTGTGTTTTTAAAAGTATAAAATGACACATTGTTTCAAAACTTTCTTTAACGTACTTTAAATGTAAAGACAAGAACGGAGTCATGATATATTTTTGCTTTAAATTAAAAAAAGAATAAATACTGGTATTTTTTCTTTACTTGAGAAAAAAATATTTAAGAAGCCATGACCGCGTTTATAGTATAATTAAATCAATGCCCTTAAAATTGTTGTACATAGTTGATTAATTTGAACACATTTTCTTTAGAATGAAAAGAAAACAAACAAATATATATTATACATTACCGTGTAATTTCATTTTACTATTCCTATTTTCTTTTTGTTTTTACTCCTAAAATATCACAAGCATAACTAATACAATAATAAAATACTAATACTATTTGACATCCTGACCCGTCGATAGCCATATTTAAAATAAAATGACTTCCGAATGAATCTTACACGATTCTTGCAGGAAAGTCACACGTTTCTCACACGGTTCTTACACGAAAGTCGCACGTTTCTCACACGCTTTTCACACGCTCGCTACACGGTTGGCAAGAAACGCTTTGGAGCTTACACGAAACGCTGCACGGTTTACACGAAACGCTACACGGTTTGCACGAAACGCTGCACGGTTCACACGAAACGCTACATGGTTTGCACGAAACGGAAAGCGCACGAAAGTCACACGCTTTTTTGGGGTAGTAGCACGTCTCAGGGTCTGTAGTTGAGCTATTTGCACAATTATTACCAAACTAGGCATCAAGTGTTATGGATACGTTTTTATGAATGGAGAAGACGCTTCAAACCGTGTATGAAGTCGAAAAGCGGAGTAAATTTGAAAAACTTTCTTGACGTTGTTTTTGACGTTACAATTTTAGTTAACCGTCCTCCGTCGTAGCAAAACATGTTGCTTTGAAAATTGGCTTACATGAGTTCTATTCAATCAAAGTAATGAAACTTAACACTTCGACAGAATTTATAATTTCATTTACGAAAATGCGTTGATCTATTATCTTTTTATAATATTATGACGTTAAGGAACATTGTCTACATATATTTTTTTTTTATGAACCTCGTATGAAATTGATATTCTCGCACTTTTTTGCCATAATCTAAAAACATCTTTTGTTTTAAATAAGCTTTTTCTTTGCTTTCTGATCTATATTTTTTAAAGAAATTATTGATTTGTTTTCATTATGTTATTACAGTTTTTCAGAAGAGAAGTGATATTTGATTTCTTTTTTCTGTGACATAATTTGTTTCATATGACACTCTAATAAGAAATATTTTTTTCCGCATAGTCGCGTTTGAAAATGTTTAGATTGGACAAGTTTAATTATTTTTTGTTGATTTAACCGGGGCTGGTGAATTTTAAAAATATTATAAAAATTTCTACCTTCTGTTATGTTTACCACCCTATTAAATTTTTACAATTTACTGTACTGTTATACATCAAACACTTAATGTTCACGATATATAAATATGACGTTACCTTTTCCCCGCCAGCACTTTATAACCTGGTACAAGTTTAGCATAAGCAATATTATGAGCTAATATTTCAATAAGAAAATTACTTTTCTTTATTTTACTTTAATGAGATTTAAGCAAGTATAAAATCGAAGAAATTTTTCAAAATAAAAAAAAAAATAATGAACCTTTTAAAGTGCAAGATAATGCGTAATTGCGGGAAAACGGTATATGTGTGATTTTGCATTAGAAGTAGGATATGGTACTTGCGTTAAAATGAGTGACTGCGGGGAAGGGGTTATTGAAACAAAATACAAAACGTCATAAGTGTAACAATCACTGTTGCACTTATACTTTTAATTGTATTCCCTGCGTTTTGTTCCTATGCCTATTATACCGATAAGTCCTTGCAAGATAGATTGACCGAAAAGTACAATTGATGCCTGGTCGGCAGAGAAGCGTAGATGCACATACGTTTCTAATTTCGAGTATATGTACATAGTTGATAGTTCGTTAGAAATCGTTAATTGGCAACCTTGAAATTGTTTTGTTCATACGATGATGATGATGATGATGATGATGATGATGACGATGATGATGATGATCGATGATACGGAGACGATGACTACATTGGGAAATGCTGAGCATTGACTGATAACTGAGATATATACCCATGGTAGATTGGTTGATTGATAATTGGTTAATTGTTCGATCATTTGTTATTAATTGGTTTTTTTTCTTTGCTTAATTGTATAATAGTGAGGAGGAGTGCGTGGATCAGAGTGCGATAGATTTTTTGAGATCGTTGTTATTATTATTTTTTTTCTTGCGAATAAATTTCCTAAACTTAATTTTTGTGATTTTTGGAGATAGCTAGCCTGACCACATGTAATTAGATGTGCTGGTTACGTACTTGCCTTGATGCAAAGACCAATTACAAATATACTTATTTTGACGATGTGTTTTTTTTTTTTTTTTTGTGAAAATTGAAGTACATACGAGGGTTGTCCCAAAAAGTCGTAGACAGGGAACATGGTTCATTTTCTCTTTGCTAAATCAAATTTCTTTTCTTGTCATAGCAAAGAGTATCATTTTATGATCATGCATTTCAAGTTTCATGACGATACCAGATTTAATAAGAAAACTATGAAAAAGTAAAGAAACCATGTAAGTGTACATCGGCGCACGAAAGCAGGCATAATTTACGTCTCGCATAACGCCATGGTTCCTTTTTCTGATTCACATGAGGCTATTAATATCCAAATAAATATTTTTTTTATAGTGAAAAACCACTCTTGACTAAGGGATAATTTAAATTCACTACTGTCCGTTTTCTTATGCAGATTCAAATTTTAGTCAAAAATAAATTAGTTGAAAGATCACCTTACATTTTAGGCAGCAGAGAATACATCTTGTTTGACGACGTTCCTGGCCTGTTCCCAAATGTCTGCGTTAAACAATCAGTGCTCTACTTTACATACAACAACTATTTTTTCGATATTGAGGGAAATAAAACTATCTTTGAATCTCGTGCTATTAAAAACAACTTTTCTATTAAAATATAGTGTGTAATGTCCCTTGTGTTCTTCTTTTCCCCGTCTCTGATGAATATAAAACATATCAAAAACAATTTATTACATTTCCGTGCGCCGGGTACGCGTTCAACGACGTAATTTTCATCAATCTCAATTCGAACAACACTTTGAAAATCATGACACTAGTCGTCTGTTTCTAATGCTATTTATACGACATTTTGACATGTTATTAAGATTTCAATTCTGGTTTCAGTGATTTAAATTTTAGTTCAATCTTTTACACAGTACTAAAGAAATAAAAACAAATGTAATAGTTATATGCGTAAATTATTGCGAATTTTGGTCGTGCGCCTACAGACCACATCGGCTTTCATATAAATCGTCCCAATATAATTAATATGAAAGATATATATTTGAGAATTCACAATTTTAAAGAACATTGGATGTATAATGTCTATGCAAAATTTGGTTAGTTTTGGTTGCGTGTTTAAAAAGTTATAAACATTGTCTACGACTTTTTGGGACAACCCTCGTATGTTTTGGAACTATATTGACTTTCACTCCACGGGAAATAACGATTGAAAAAAATAGCATAACTAATTATTTCTTGGCGACATAAGGAATGTCACATAGTATAATTAGGAAGAAGGAAATAAATACCGTTCTACATTAGATAGTGATTTTTCATGAGAGCCACTCAGATTACTGTATTTGATATCTGTCCCCAGCTTCCCAAAACACTTAAAACGAATTTCATATCAGTCAAAATGGTGAGATGACTATTAAGATATTACTGGAAACCCACAAATGTTATTCCCGTTATGATAAAAAAGCTAAAAAAGGGAAAAAAAATGTTAAATCTTGTTAGATCATTAGATAAATAACGTTTCCCAGTGAATTAAATTTATTCACACATTAATTCACAAGTACATGTGCACTATGATTTTTCTTCTATCATAGTGTCTTGGATGCTTAATATTTCATACCGTATAAGTGGAAATTTTAGCAAGACGGATATTAAGCGTTTTGTCCTTAAAAACTTTATTTTTAGCGAGATATTATTTTAGCGATATTAAAATGCACATTATAGAAGCTATGACAAATTAAATGCAATTAATTTTAGCGATATTCAATTCTAGCAATCTCGGCAACCTCGCTAATAATTCAAATAGTTTACGGGAACTTATGCATTTTTTTCGATCTTATGAACAAAATGTAAACATTTTGGGAAGGTTTCGTCCGAAATTCTTGAATAGTTATTTCTATGATAGGACTTAGGATTCTAGCAGCACTTTTCATGGTACAGAGATATTTACATAACTATTATCACAAATAAAAATTGATTATCCCGAGGTAGCGTTGAACTTTTCACTTTTTCATTAAGGCATTTTTTTATAATTATAGACGTCACGTTGTGACGTCGTGGTGATGTGCTTCCTGTAGTATAAGTCCCATTGAAATCTATATAATGCATAATGATAGCAAAAGTTTTATCCATGACTTTTCCGATTTATTAGTGTAACATATTATAAGAAAAGTGTTAATTCGCCGAATTCTTACCAGTGTGCTGCCTTAACAAACCGCGATTTGAGTTTGATTCATCTTTCAAAAAAAAATACATTACATTTATCTTACATTATACACATGGCCAAAACTTTTGTACAGATAGTGTTATGGCATTTTCATGTAAACTTTAAGGAGAGATAATACAAACAATTTTTTTCTTTAAAAAAGATTTAATATCATGTCACAAGTTTAGAAAAGTGGATAGTTCTTAGAATTTTTTCTCCTAAAAACTGGAATAAGAAAAATACTTTGAAAATATTAGTAGTATTTCAATGAAAAAACAAATATAGACAAATCACATTCAGTTTAGGTTTACAGGTGAAAACAAATTTTAGAATATATTACATTGGTGCTTAATATTAACTTAAGAAAAATTTACCAAGCCAGGTGAATTTTATCAGGAAAAGCTAAATGGTAAAAGTCAGCCTATGTGATATTGCTAATTTTTTGTCATTTTGATCTTCCTCTTAAAATTCACCCAGAATAAATGCCTGTAAAGTATTACGTTTGCTCGAAAACAACAATGATAAGATCCCCTAAGAAATTAGTGATTTTACAATACTTGTTTATTCACTTAACTAGACCTTTCCTCAGGCTAGAATATACAGTACAAGTTTTGTCATTTTTTTTAACTATTAACCGCTGGCATATCATTCAAACACCTAAAACTAAGGCTTTTATTTGTTCATATATTTTTTTATAGGACCTTCCTTTATCAATCTTTAAAAAGAAAATTAGATTCCATTTCATATGTCTCTGTAATGCAAAAATTCATTAATTCTTATGATTCAGAATTCACAAATCCTAATGATTCAGAATCTTTCAATTTTAATAATAACTTATCAATCTCAATGATTTAGAATCCATCAATTGATATATTGAATTTACGAATCTTCAATTCTTATTGATTCTTATTGATTCATGTAACATATATTTCTGTGATTAACAATGCAGTAATATGTGTAATACAAGAGACCTAAATTTTTTATGAAAACAAACCATATAATCGGAAACCATTGTAAGAAAAATATTCCCATAATCATATTCTTGTTGGTAATATTTTTGTCAAATAAAGAGCCTGGATTCTTTGTTCCGTGATATGAGATGCAAAAAATTGCGTAAAATTATAACTTCTCTTTTGTTTTTTACACTTGCAATTTCTATTATAATTGAGTTCCTAAAAAAATTATTCAAAGCATGGAATACTTTGGTAGAATACATGTACTTTAACAGATTGAACAGCTTAGGTATATATCTACATTTAATGAAAACGAATTGTTTTTTATGCTGTCCTTTCTTTTCAGGAATTTGTTTTAGAGTCTGTGAAAAAAAAAGATCAAATTTGTTATCTTTCTTTTTATATTGTTTTATGTCAAATGCAATGGATAGATTTATGTCGGTGTATCTTTCAAGTAAAACAAGAATAAAGTTGACAAATATATAGAAGGGTTCAACATGAAAATAATGGGTTTAAGACTAGGATGCCTAAATTTGAAGATTGGTTCAAAACTCTCTTTAAAGTGTCAAATGACTATGTTAACTTTACGAGGAATCATCAAATTATGACATCATTGAAATTTAAGTCAGTTTCCCTACTATCCTATAATAGCAAAAACATCAGTCTCAAAACAAATACAATTATTGCTATTACACAATTTAATGAAGATTCCATTTTAACGGGGTTTTTTTAAATATGAATTGGTAAGATGCTTATAATAGTTTATATTTAAGGTACTCTGATCCTCAGTTTCTAAAAATCAAGCATTGACTTATTGAAAATGCTCCTGTCATTGCAAAGCTCCATAAATCACTTCTAATTTCATATAACGTTAAAAATAATGGTTAGATTAAAATGAACATCAATTTCTTGATATTTGTAATTCTAAAATGCTTTTACGGGGTAAAAATTTCGACTTTTAGTTCAACCATTCTGAAATCTTCAAAGAACCTTGAAGCACATTAAGAAGTGTATAAGGGAAATTGGTGCATGAAAAGATTTAATTTTCAAGCTTCATTATGCGACATGTTGAATAAATTTATACCATAGATTTGTCCTTCCTGGCTGAGGATCGGAGTCCCTTAAACTTTCAGCATTTGTAACTGACTTGGCTGCATGGAAGGCCAGATAATGCCAAGTGAATTTGTAATCAATATTGCCTTTCCTTCTTCCTACAGTATTTTTTCGGTTACCATTTGGATGTATTTTAGCCCTTATTCAAGACCATTTTTGCATGGAGGTAAAATCAGAAAGTAAAGGGCACTTATTTTAGACATGTTGGAAGTGGCAAAAAAAAAGTAAAAGTTACTTAAATCTAATTTATCATTTTTTTCATATCAAAAAGTATGATAAAAATAGATAAAAAAGTTTTTTTATTGTTGCTATGGAAATCATGCACTTTTCAGAAAGAGTGTTTTGTACTTTATCAAAACATTAATCTTTTTTTGATCTCCCATTTGTATTTAATCGCTTTTCAGTAATAGCTAGAAATACGCACAAATAATTGTAAACTTTCATAAATGTATTGTGCATATTACCCTTGATAAAAAGCTGATTAAAATTATAGTTCATGAAAGGCTTGAATGTAATAAGACCTGGCACTATAACCTATTTTATCAAACTTTATTGTTTGCATTATTGTGCAATCATTCAGCATAAGTGTTGCTAGGAAATCTGATTAGGTTCCATGTTTCCTTGGTTTCTTCAAATAACTGCTGACACTTCATGATTAGGGGAATGAAAACACACTTTTTACTCCTATAAGTGTAAATTAATTCTAGTATTCTTTATGAAAATTTAAATTCTTTCCTTTTTAATATATTAATTTGTAATTCGTGTATTTTAATAACTTCCGTTTTTTTTAGAACTTAGCGTATGTCCTGATCATAATTTGTAATATTTGATTGGACTTACATCTATATTTGTTAGCTTCACATTCCATCTTTGAAGGCTGTTTGTTTAGTCTGCTTCCTAAACAATCTAAAATAAGTGTTATATAAATTGTGAATGCAAAATTATCAATTGAGACAGGTAGAGGCTTTCACATCCCAAGAAAAAATAGAATTTGTAAATTATATACATCTGTAACGATAATGAACTTTTTTCTACAAATACTTAAGGAAAATAAATACTTCGCGGCTTTTCATATTCGCGAGTTAGAGTTGGTGAAAGTAGATCGCAGAATTTGCAGAAATTTCTAGCACACGATTAAAAGTTTGTGTACAATAATATTTCTGTTTATTATATTGCCTTAACTTACTTTAACTGAAAAATGCGCTATCCCTGATTAAAAACAGAAGGCCTTCTACACTTTGATGCCTTTGTAAAATTTTGCATTTGGTATACAATTTTTTTAATCTTTACAAGTTACTTAATTGTTATGCAACATAACATAATTTTCACGTCAGAGATATATGTCTTTACCATTTCCCCACAAACACTTAATAGCGTGGTACATGTTCCTTTAAGTTTTTTGAAAATAAATTTAAGACGTAGTATTTTAATATTTTTTTTTATTTTATAAGATTTAAACAAGTACAAAACATAAGAAATTTGGCAATATATTGGAGATTAAATGAACTTTTTAAAGTGTGTGAAAATGCGTGATTGAGGGGAAACGTTATATGCGTGATTCAGAAATATAAAATGGGATATGCTTTAAAATGCATGACTGCGGGGAGAGGGGTTAAATGTTATTTTTTACTTTACCGGATATTTTTATTCAAAACCTTATACATCTATCCATGTTTATAAATTCATGTTTATTGCAATTATTTAAAAAAATATCCTCATTGGATTTCACAGATTTGAAAACATTTACAAAATAAGTATTTTCAAATTTACACTAGAAAATAAGTTATTTTCCCAATTTAACAAATGTTAATTATTAAAGTCTAAAATCCTGTTACATGGAGTAGATTTAAAAGTGAGTAATTATCGGAAGAGTCTTTACATGTAAATAACAGAGTTTTGGCATCAATAGGTGTATAAGTCTTTGATTTAAAATATGTATACGTGATATTTATTTAAATATTTATCTTTTTTTTTATTTCTTCCAAACAAATCTGTTTTTTATTTCAATGTATCAATTTTCAGCAAAACCAGTGAAACAAGGAGAATATTGTAATGAAAACCCATCAAATTCATACCATCATCGGTGATGTATGATTTAACGAACCTGCTAACAATAATGACCAGATCGACTGAAGTTTCAATTGAAAACATTATCTTTGAGGCCTTTAAAAATTATTTGTTATCCAATTTAACGTTAAAGGGGATATGTAAGATATTTCATTATTGTTCGAACACAATTCATCCATTTTTTCTAAGTTAAGCTGAATACATTCTTTCCATAAAAAGATGTTGGATGTTATAATATAAAATATATAAAGTGAAATGTCGTTTATCTTACCCAAAAATTCAGTCATTGATCAACACTCAATACCTTGGTATATGATTCCACTCTTAAAAAATTATCCATAAAAAATATTTTACAATTACTTGATGTAACAAATATAACATACATGTATGAATATTCTTATATGGGTTATCTGCATATTTGATGACATACATTATACAATGTAGTGCTTTTTTCATTAATGTTTGAAATTTACAAAATAATGTTTCGATATGGAAGTCAAAAAAAAAAAATCAAGATGCCCTGTAATGTTTCAACGATCTAAACTTCAGAGACTACTTTACAGTTTTGATAATAAAAAAAAAATATATTATGTTTCTATAACCTTCCTGTTTTCCCCTATTTATCCAAGGAATAACTGTCTCTCTGTTGAGTATACTTTAAAGTCAACGGTGTAAACAAATTTAATAAGGATTTTAAAAGTGCACCCAATTCTCCTTTTCTGCATATTTTCCTGTTCAAATATAAATAAAAAGAATACACAAAAGATAGATGATAGACAGATAATTAAAAAGATATGTGGATGGATAGATAGATCCTTTGACTTTGGAAGGTTAGGTTAAATTAAATATTCCGATCTTGGTGGACATCCTTTACACGTATTCTTGTCCGTTTTGTCAGATGGTGGAATCATTTTCATGCAAGATGGATCTATTAAAAAAAAGAAATATTCAAAAACGGGCAAAACGATATCTGGAAATGTGGGATAATTTGCAAAAGGGACAAAGACCGTCATAAAATATAGAAGCCGTTCCATGTTATTCGATTAGCCACTGTCCTTTGCCATCTGACGCTTTTGACATCTGCATGAGATTGACAAGCATAAAATACTTCTGGCCTTTTCACCTAACGAAATAAATACTTTAACTCATCTCTATTTAATACAGGAAATACATCAGAAATGTAAATATCTGCATATCAGTGACGTTTTCTACTTTTTTTCTCAATCATTTACTGAATGCACAAATATTTGTTTTTATTCAGCCATCATTTATAAAAAAAAATGAATGAGTGCCCCGGGGTTGTTTTTATACATCAGATCCATAAGTGTAATGCTTTTAGTACTGTTGATTATTATCATTTTAAGCGGTCTGCGTTATGAATTCAAATAATTCACGTAAGAAAATGTTTAAGTATAGTTTTCTTTTATCTTTTTTACTGAGTGTCTTTCAAAAAGAGACTTATGCCAGCTGCCAGGAAGTGCGATTTCTAAGAAACATGTCTTATGTCAATATGAAACCATATATCCCAGCTGCAAAATTGCTGAAAATTGTCTTAGGTGTCAGCAAAGCAGAATGTGGTTTACAATGTCTGCGGAAGCCATTATGTGCTGGATTCTGGTATTTTCGAGGAGAATACTTCTCTTATTGTGAACTTTTTGCTAATGGTTTGCATAAAAAAGTTACATACAATACCGAAACAAAAGGAGGGGAATTCTGGACCCTAAAAGATGGTGAGTTAGTCAATATTCGACCTTTCTAATTTGAACTGTATTTTTTCGATTGATTAAAAGTATATTTTAAAATCGATTTCCCTTTTCCCTGGGAGTAGACAATTCCAAAAATTTTCACTAAATTAACTAAAACATATTTGACGTAATTTGTGAAGAAAGGGCTTGAGTCAAAAATACATAAATTAAATGTAATAAGTAAACCAAATTACTCATTTGATAATGTTTAGACATATTCGAAGTTAACTGATTTAAGTTAGATGGGTTGAAAATATACAACACTGCTGTACATCAAAAGGAGACGGAAATAATTTTTCAGTGGTTTAAATTTAAAAGAAAAAAAAATCAGTTATAGAGAGAACAGCAATTCAAATCTTACAATTCAATTGCTGTTATGAATAAGGATAAAGAATTTCCTTTTAATTATCTAAATCCCTTCCCAATACTACATATCCATGGTCACTTTCTGCGCCAATTAAATAAGAGACGTATAGTTGTATTCAAATGAAGTAATACTGTAAAAGCACAAATATTCGTGGGGGATTAAATTTCGTTTATTTCGTTGTTAACAATTATCAACGAAATTAAATCCCACACGAAATTTTATATGACTATATATTGAATTTGGTTACTTTCAAAACAACGAATTTAAATGCCAACGAAACTATTTTTGACGACAAATCAACGAAATTTTATCCCACCGAAAATTTGTGATTCTACAGTATTTATTCCTGATTTTATTTATGATAATATACAAACAAAAAAAAACATTAAATGTGATTATCATCTCAACGTTGAAAAACATCTATAATAATAACTATAATAGGTTTAAATAAGCAATATTTACTTTCATGCATATGTCTACTTGATATATCTTGCAGGACCTTATGGTGGTAGATCAAACTTTTTTCTCATATCTGTTTCATACTTGATTTAAACTTTTCTATTATCAATTTTCTTGTAGCAAAATACCTTTATCTACTGTATACAGGATTAAAGTTTGAATCTTCCATTCCTTTTGTGCATAAGAACATGCTCAACAAAAACATTTTCTAAACGAGGCAAACTATTGACAAACAAGTGGATTAAACAGAATATTAACAGTCTCGTTTACAGACACACTTTTGCATGTTTGGTTGTCGATGTAACAAACATTTCTGTCTGTTAAACTATCATTTACGATCTTCACTCCATTTTTAGATCATAATTTTCCCAAAGAATCTAATGCTTTCCTTTCACTCGACCCCTCCCCCCCCCCAAAAAAAAGAAAGAAACGGCGTTTATAGCCGGACGACTCGGAATCGAGTGTTTTAGAGGTCCGATTCTACTTTTCTTTTTCTAAAACTTTTAATCATAAATACTGTACGTTATCAGTTCGTAGATATTACAAAGTGTAAACACAAGTTTCCTGTATAGCGTTTAGTGCATGGTGGACATTAAGAAATGCAATGTGATTTCGGAATCTTTATTTGATTTCTAGTCTAGGAAAGTGAGATTGCTGTTTATAGATGTCATAAAAAATAATGAAAATTTATGTGCATTGATCGGCATGTATTCTACTCAATTTCGAAATTGCACAAAAAAGAGACTAGCTGTGATTAAAAGCCCAAATATATACAGTATATATATTTTTTCTGAGAGTTTAAGGACAAATGCTACAAAATAATGTTTATATATAACAACTTATATTATGATTAAAATAGTAAAATAATAATTTTCATATGGAACATTTCGATATTTTTTTTTGTTCAAGTTTTCACAAAAATGTGATTTGAATTGAAAATATTTGTTTGGATTATAATATGGTTGGTTACAGAGAGACAGAATTTAAACTTCATGGAAAGCTTACAATTCTTTTATTTTCTAGAAATTTATTATTCGCAGCATTTGCAATAAAACTAGGTCAAAAATATATACTTTTAATCCAGACATGCATTTTTTGTTTGTATCATCTCTACGTAATGAAAAATTGTTTTAAATGGTCATAATAAATGTTGATTCAATCTGCTTTAAGTTTGTCCAAGAGACTGGGTTCCTTATGATGGTCATTGTTATTTCCTGAATGAAACTGTGGACACTTGGAGCAATGCAAAGGTAATATATTAGAGTATAATATCTTAGTGGTATAATTGATTCCTTGCTGATTTTGTACAAATAGGGCTGTAATTCATCTCTTCATGAACGTGTATGGATAATTAAGTATCAAATACTTCCACAAAATACGAGGGTTGTCCCGTAAAATCGTGGACAAAGCGTTTTTCTCGAAAAGTAATGGGCGAAATTAGCTGAAAATTTCAGTAATTGTTTATTTATCATTTTTAAGTGCATGATAATTTTTTTGATAAAATATAGGCAAAAATAAAGATTTTATTATGCTTGAATGTGCACGGGGTAGTGTCCTACGGCGCACGGTCAAAAAACCAAGTTTTTATCAAAGAATACACAAGTTTTAATTCAAAATAAAAGTTTTGAATACATAAGATTTGGATTTAAAGTATCCTCATTCAATTCCACAATCAATTTTGTAGTCTTTGAAAAAAATTTTAAGGCATTTGTTTAATTTTTGGCAGTTTCTCGAGCATTCGAAACGGGAAAGTGGTAAACACAACACACGAAAAATGACAACGTTTTATGACGTTAAACACCGGAGAGCAGTTTAGCTTTAATTCGATGTTGTACTGACACCTTTAGAGACTTGAAATGACCATAGAAGAAAAAAGATTATAAAAATATCACCATATCTTATGTATACAAATAAAATAGGAGTTTTCTTAGCGAAGTCTTTTTGATCGAGTCCCTGGGGAGCAAAAACATAACAAACTCCTAATTTAATAGCAAAAGACGCTGTCACAATAGACCGCCGATATGAGAATTTCTATTAGTTGAATGATGATGAGAATATTGTCCGTAACTTACTAATAAATCTTCAGAAGACCGCATGAGGGTGCCAATTGGTTCTTCGACTGTTATGGAGACTAAAGAATGAGTTTCAATGAAATTCCTTAATTTAAGTCGGACTCATCCAACTTCATTTTCAGCAAGGATAAAACGTGACGCTGTTTTAGACACTTTGACGTTATAATCCATGCGCCGTAAGGTGATACAATACATGGCATAAAATCTCATAATTTGTTTATCTATGCATATATTTATCTGAAATTTGCTGTGTATATTACTAAAATATGTACTTAATGATATTGAAAATTTCAGAACGCAGTGATGTTTATTTTTTACACTAAACAACTTGTCCACGATTTTACGGGACAACCCTCGTAGTTTAATTTTTTCCCCAAAATTTTTCAGAAGAGTATTTTTTTTAAAATCAAACCTGAACCTTTACCGACATAATAATAACGTCCATATTTAATATAGCTTGTGGAAATTATTATTATTGGACTAGTCCATTTATGGAATAAATCAAACGTGGAATCGGGAAACAAAGTAGAATTGTGTGTGTGTGTGTGTGTGTGTGTGTGTGTGTGTGTGTTTGTGGGTGGGTGTGTGTGTGTGTGTGTGTGTGTGTGTGTGTGTGTGTGTGTGTGTGTGTGTGTGTGTGTGTGTGTGTGTGTGTGTGTGTGTGGGTGTGAGGGTGGTGTGTGTGAGTGGGTGTGTGTGTGAGGGTGAGTTAAATGTCTCGTGTGTGTGTGTGTGTGTCTCTGCGTCTCTCTGTGTGTGTGTGAGCTCTGCTCTGCGTGTGTGTTTGTGTGTTTGTGTGTTGCATGCCTATTTACTGATATAGATCTTGTTGAAAAAAATGAGATAAAACATTAACGTGTAGATGGAATTTTTGAAGCTTAGAAACACAGAAGTTAGCACCCCCATTCATACAATAGAAAATTCCAAGAAAAAGGCGGTGAATCACATGGAATAATATGATCCATGCAAAAAGAGTAAAGGAAGTAAACACTGCAGAATTTCGCATCAGTGATATCATTCTTTTTCCGGAACTACATCTGTATTTCTTTTAAAATGCATGTAAGGAATTCCAATGTAAGTCGGCTTGCACAAACTCTAGCTCTCTAGGTATGATATCATAGTATCTAATCATAAACATATAGATCCTTATACAGCCTGACACCGTCATGCCAGTCAATAGAAAGGAAAAAAAAAGTCTTGTTAAGTAGGCGATTTACATACACTGTAAATGATTATTTTTGATTTTATTTAAGTTATATATAGGTGTATGCAGTTCCCGAAACATTGATCCCTATTTTCATTTTTTCAAAGTCAATGAAATAATATCTTTAGTTCTTTTAACTCTTATTTTGAATTGAGCAGTATTTCGTTTTGAGAATATTTTTTTCCTTTAAGAATAGGCTATTTTGTGTGAAGAATCGTGCGTTTGAGTTAGCAATCGTGTAAGATCGTAATAGAATTATTTATTACTACGAGTGTGGGATAGTGAAATTCCACCGAGGGGACAAGACTTACAGTCTAAGACGAGGCTTTGCCGAGTCCTAGACCGTGAATCTTGGCCACGAGGTGAAATTTCACTATTCCCACACGATTATGTAATATATGATTATTTTTCTCGCATTGTTTTATCCAAAATAACGCCTTGTCAATGACGTCGCCATGATAGGGCTAAAATTTTCTTTTTTCAATTTTCCATCTAATTAAAAATCAAAATACAATGAACACCATCAGAGAGAGCGTACCTGAAAATGGTTTACACAATTGTGTAAACTGATAAAATGAATTTAAGTCCATGTAAATTAATTGGATAGATAAAAATTGGGAATAAAAAACTTATCTATCCGATAGCGTACACATTCATTCTCGAAGAATCCTTCCGCGATCTATAAATAGTGCCATTAAAAAAGTGAAAATACGACAATATTTTGAATGAAAATAAGTTTAGTTTGATAAGTTAAATGACAACATTTTTAGTATATGTACATGTAATATTTTTAACATTGTTACAATTTATTTATATAAAGACGAAATGTTTACGTTATTGTTCGCGGCGTAGATATACACAGTGTAAGACAAAAAAATCTCACACGGTTGTCTCACACCGGACAAGTCAATCTTACACTGGCGATTATGCGAGAAAGTAACGTATAGAATAGTGTACGTGAATGTTTATGTAAAAGATTTTTTTCATGGGTTGATTGTTCGTGTTACATGATTGCTCTTGTAACTTTTCAACAGAAACGTTGTAGCCACTGACATTTTCACACCACATTTGAACAGAGAAAAAATAATTACATTTAATATGTGTTTATTAACTTGATCTGAAGTTTTATTACTTTTATATGCATAATTAAAATATTTTAGAATTTGTGTGAAACATATGGGGCTCATCTTGTTGAAATTGAAACAGATGAGGAAAATTTTTGGATCCAGTATAACTTTCTAGATGTTTGGAATTATGGTAAGATACTTCTTTATGTTGAAATCCTATTAATATATACTTTTTATTCATGTTATTTGTGGGAACATTTTTGTTTTCATTTGATATAATCATAGCCGTTATTGGTGTCAACAAGCTAGTTAAAAATAGTGTTTTAATTTGCCTTTTTAGTATCATAACTCCACGTGTTTACATGTCAGTTTGTTCCAAAAAATATACGAAAAGTATTCGTTAACAAATTACTTATTATACCGGTGAACGAAGGTAAGTTGGTAAAAGTCTGAGTAGCGCAGGTGGTTAATGAGGCTTTTGTGGAAATGTGTAGGAAGATTTTCTCCTTAAACTAAACCCTGCCTGAGCAAAAAATGCGATGACTTTGATTAGATATACGAGGGTTGTTCAAAACGTTCGTGCATTATGTTCATCTTCGTTACACATGTTACATGTTACATACTACTTTCAAGAAATTTAAACTAAGCACAATATAATGAGTGAGGATTTTGGTTTTGTTTGTTGATATTTGAATTTTCTTTTATTCGATTTAGCAGAAGTAAATTTCCTTCATTATAATATCATCAGGTTTTGTACCTGCAAAGCACACTTAGAATTTTAACGTCAAAACATAACGTTAAGAAATTCTTTAAAAAAAATACTATCCCTTTACATTTTCAAAAATAATAATCGGATATCCCCTCATTAGAATTCTTTTTTTAGCACTTGAATATCATTGTTTTAATTTTTCTCGTTGTTAAATTTATTTGGCTTATGCTTTAATCCTTTTATCTCTTAGCTCTGCTTACATTGGATCAGCAATTCTGAAGCACCTATGGCTTTCCTTGACGTTCCATTATTTTAAAGAAAAAAAAATCTTCACAAAATCCCCTCATTTGATACAGAGTCTATGTCACTCAAATACTGTCTATACTTTTGTACACAAATGCTAAACTTCCTCCTGCATATTTTCATTTTTTTCCCATTAATCTATTCATTCTAGAAACTACCTATTTAAATGCTTCCCTTTTTCAATGAAGATATTATTCAAAAAGTGATTTACCCTCTTAGACAATTTTTTTTGGAAGTCCAAATAACCTTATGAAATAAATTATAATTTTCATAAATCTATTTATTATTTATTATGTGTGCATTACATTGACTGAAAAATTAAAGAGGGTTTGTTAATAGTTTAATTACTGTAAAAAGAAATTTTCTCAACATCTACTGTTATTTGCAAGTGGGAATAGGTGGAATAGGTGAAACTTAGAAACTTGGTTGTAATTTTTTTTTGCTTACAATCACTGTATTTTGATTTCATTATTTTTATAATTTTTCAGCCGGTTGTCCTGAATCAAAAATTGATTGCTGTTATTGTTGGATTGGGGCGACAGATCGTCACACTGAGGGCGTTTTTACTTGGAATTTTCATACCAATGTCACGTTTGATGATTTCAACGAGCTCTACTCTGAAAATATTTTCTCCAAAGATTGTGTCCTTCTCTGTAAAACCCTAAGATGGGATGTTGCAAACTGTGACAAGAAACATGTTTTTATTTGCGAAAAAGATATTGATTAATCAAGCATAACGTCCGTGCTTAGTTTTGCATTATGATGTTTTATCATATTGATATATTATTGTCATCTCCCTCGGGAGATGACACATTAAGATTGTTTGCCGGAAGTGAAGTCCTTGCGTAAGCCTCCATTAATCTTTCGGGAGTCCTCGATGTTTTACAGAGTTCCAAGTAGCATGTAAACTGGTTTTCTTTTAGAAGAACTAGCTTAGGAGTGTGTTATCTACTTTCGGTTTAGGCCTATTTGAAAGCCAAGGAAAATTTAGAAAAGAAGTACGATGCTTATAAATATCTATAGTTTCGGTGTGTCGTATATAATAATTATATTGATCCTTAATACTATGCCTTATTAAATTGGTAAGCCACACAAAGAGAATTAACAATGGCGTGATTTCTATATATATAGATTTCTTGACGCGAAGGGAAAACTGGTTATCGCATAACTGGTTATCGCATAAAAGAAGAAGCTTTCAATTAGATTCTGCAAAAAATTAAGGAAGAGTGGTCAACGCTAATTTTATGTTAATTTTTTAGTCTGTAATTGGATTTATTAAATTAATTCCTGTTAAACTTTAATGATTAGCTGCTTTTAAATGAATGATAATCATTGTTAATACTTCCGTATTGTGTTAAGAAAATATAGTTCAAGGAAAGTATTTGAATTCAAGTAAATTATAAACACCCAGAAGCACAAAGACCGCTAGAATGAAATTTCACCAAAATCGCCTTGGGTGCTCTAGTGCTCTCGCAGACGTCCATGCTTTCTATATATATACTGCGGCCAAAAGAAACTGCGTACTTTATTGTGGAGTTTGCTGAATATAAGTCATTTGGGATTTTCAGGTGTAATAATCCATATATTCTTTGCATTAAAATATTTCCCTTTCTGTTTTATTTCTTTGACATTATTGATACCAAAGAGATGACATTGCAGGCTTTCTGGAAAGCCAAACTTGTCTCTTATTTATTTTATATGCATGCAATCTGTGCAACCTGCCATTACATGCTATGTAAGCAATCATATGTTTGTATTAATATTCATTGTATTTTTTTATATATGTTCAGCTTTTTTTCATGTTATACATGTTCAGATATATATGAGCTTGACCCCCAGCCCCGATTTACCGTAGGCGATAACATAAGGAAGCAGCTGTACCTTCGTCAAGCGTTCAGCACTCTGAAGAATAGGCCTGGGGACCTTCATACAAGACATTAAATACGCACTGTTTAGAGTCCCTCATTGCTTCATAGCCGTGATTGCCAAGTATATATCTAAGTATTTTTATCGTTAATGTAGTCCGATCCTCAGATTTATACAATTAGCGGTTTAGTAATCAAAAATAATCAAAAAGTATCTCTGAATTCACAAAGTTTTGTGAATTTATACACAGTATTTCTTTAAAGCTATAAGTGAAGATTTATGTTAATCATATTATATATGGAAAATTGTGAAATCTCTAATATTTTTGCAGAAAAAACGAATTGGAATATCAGCAATGTGTTTTTTAATTGCAAAATAATCAACACATATATTTTAAGCTTAAAAACGATAAGTATCCAGGCATTCAGAGAAATTGTCGTAAATTTTATATTTATCTTGTATTTTTCGTCTTCTGTTTCCATCATGCATTCTGTAATACATAGTGTAAAAGACTTTTGCTATCATTGCAAGACACCACAAATCACTTCTTATTTCATACCATGCCAATAAGCATTGGTACCTAAGGCTGGATTCAAGAAAATCTTATTTCTCTAAAACTGTATTAATTTCCCCCTTTTATAGTGTACAAATGTCGACTTTTATAAGACCCTTTCTAAGACTTCAAAAAACCCTGCATCTTAAAAAGATGAATAAAATTCATAAAAAATATGGCATGAAAAAATTTCATTTGCAAGCTTCATTTTGATGCATTTCAAATTAAATATTTATTTTTGGAGTTATCCTTCCCTGGCTGAGGATCGGATATCCTTAAATAATGTTGTCAAATAGGTGAGAAAGAAATCTAGAGCTGAACGTTAAACCTCATGCAATAAATTAATCGTACGAAGATGAATCCATCAGAACTAAATGATCAAACCATTATCAATGAAAAACTGATAAGAAATTGTGCAATTTAAAAAAAAATGTAAGTTAATCTAAAATTAAACTTAGAAATAAACGCCATTGCCCACATCTTTCCTGCTTTTCAAAAGCATATCGGCTTTCAACAAACACATTCCGTAATCTAACAAAGTATTTGCAAATGTTTCTAACTAAAGGAAAGTAAAATGTGTTTTGTGTGTTTTTTTTTTTTATTTTTTTTTTCATTTTTATATTCAATTATTATTTGTAATAGAACTAGTGATTTTGTTTTTATTTCTATATTTTTTTGGGCCCCGTGGAGTTTCAAAGGCGACTAAATGGGGCGGTCCTTCGGATGAGACCGTATAAACCGAGGCCCCGTGTCACAGCAGGTGTGGCACGATAAAGATCCCTCCCTGCTCAAAGGCCGTAAGTGCCGAGCATAGGCCTAAATTTGTAGCCCCTCACCGGCAATGGTGACGTCTCCATATCAGTGAAATATTCTGGAGAGGGACGATAAACAGTATACTATACAATCAATTAATCAATCTAAATTTTTTTGGAGGGGGAGGTGTTTTTATCTTTAAATGAGTCTTTCTCAATATTGTACACTACAAAAAAACATTTTATTCCATAAATGGTTTTCTGTAAAATGCATGCTAAGATATACAAGTTTAATAGCTATTACTATTTAGCTTACGATATAGATTTTCTTTTAATTTACTTACATGTATCACGTTTTACTGCTAAAAAATAGCATTGGAATTTGTTTTTATCAACATAGCTACTATCGTCTTTACTTATATATAGGAATGTTAATCAACAAACAAATCAATATTAAAAGGCAGGGCTGAACATATTAAGAGATAATATGAAAGTGATTTTGAGTTCCTTTATTATCCCTGACGCCTGTGTGTTTTTTTTTTTTTTTTTTTTTTTTTTTTCATTTTTTTTTTTTTTTTTTTTTTTTGTTTTGTTTTTTTTATTTAATAAAAATACTTCTTCTAATCATTTTTAGCTCATTATTTAACATCGATGATTGGTACATTTTAAATATAATATTTTCAATATCATCTTAAGTTCCTGTCACTGAGATCCATACCCTTTTATCAATACATGAAAATGATCTATTAAATGAAATAAAAATTATGACAGCAGAGATAAATAATGCTCATGTAACCTCATATCTGCGTTAAGAGATGAATTTGATTTGTTTACGGGAGGTGTTTACTTCTTGATGCCTGAACAAAATTTACTTCATTGTATATTTGGGATAGATAATTGACAAAATGTGCAAGGAAATGCACCACCTGCTCCCTGAAAATGCGATATGCACTGAGATTTTTTAATGTATTTAGATGTTTGATAAAATGGTTTGTGTAAAAACAGGTTATTAAAGAATATTAACTCTGATTTTATATATCTTAAAAGATATCAGAGTTACAAAATGATTCAAAGACGAGAACAAAGCAAAGATTTCACAAACATCTAATATTCAGTTCTGAGCATTTTTACTGGATCAAAATTGAATACTAAATTATAGACTACAATCCAACCTTATGCTAACAGAGAAAATTAATAGCAGCAAAATATTGCAAACAGAATTAAGCCTTACCAATTAAGTGTACAAATAAAACCGTATTAAGTTCAAGACCTATAGGCCATATTTTGTTTCTCTGCTAGGTGGTAAATTGGATATTCACTGTACCTGTAAGTGTGAACACAATTAATTGCAGTTTTTTAAATAACATAATAGAGTGTATTTGAGTTCTGGTAAATAAATCAGGCGGATTATTTATGTAATAATTTCAGAAAAGTACAAAGCTATTACATGTCATGATTAAGGGAAGTTGTCGCATAGTTTCATTATTGATATCCAAAATAGGATGCAATGGAAGGGGACATTAATATCTTAAGGGTACTTACCACAAACAAAAAATGGATGCGCGGGTTGATAGATATTTTTTGACTGATTTTGATTTGTATTGATATAAATAATAAATCCCTGAAATATAAAGAAATCGTAGGTTTTCCTTGGTGTTTAGATTTGAGATTTTATTTTGCTTTCTATATAATTCCATACAAAATTTTGCACAATTTTTTAACTTTATGACAAAATCTTATAAAATTCTCCCACTCTACTTGATAAACATTATTCAGGTTGTCAATTTAAATGTAAATCTACGAGAAATAATGCTGATTTCTGAAAAAAGTTTGTTTGTGTTATTTATCCTTAAAGGACTGATGTCTCGAATATCATTGATATGTCAAAGTGAAATGTTTTGTGATTCTCCAATAATTTTTTTTTTTACCTTTGCATTAACTCGGTCAGTAGAGCCCTTGCTTTCGTGATCGGAAGGTCGTGAGTTCGAATATCGGTCACGACTGGCCTTAATCGGCACCGAACATTAGGTAGCAACTGTTCCGTCTCCTCGAGCTTGGCACTTTCATATAATTGTTGCAGATCCTTTGCATGAAAATATATATATTCATGTAGAAAGCGCAAAAGTGCGCTAAAAAAAATATGTCATTATATTTTCTTCCTTAGATTTTTTTAAGAGCAATCGTCAGAGAGAATTTAAAATATTGAATATAGTCTGTTCCCCATTCATTTGACCCTGTTATCTTAGTTAGAGTAAAGACATTCTGCTTCTTTAAGGTCAACGCTTTAGTAGCCTATATCTCATTCCTATAAACGATTACTTATTAATCGGCACTTAGTTGGTTATTTTTTACACCTGAGTTACCTGTCCTTAAAACATGCCATCGTACAATTCAATTACAAATAATTAAACTTTTTACTTATTTAATTGAATGTATGCATACGTTAATATCTTTTTGATATTTTCATGTGCTTATAAATCTATCAATGAAATGATTTTACTATACGTGCAACTTGAAAAATTAGTTGAAATGGCTACACTTTGATAACCTTCTTGTGTAAATTGATTTTCTCAACATGAACGAATGAGGGAAAGCATATAAAAGTTTTTTGCTAATATCTTATATTCATACACCAATATAAATTCTAAAGAAAAATCTCGTACAAAAGTCTTGGGATTCATTTAAGGTTTTTTATGCTTATAATTTTTTTTCAAACAAAGGTAAATTGCCTGGTTCATTCATAATACTGAAGATTTTGGAAAATAAGTAAATTTGACGCTTGTTTTGTTAAGGTTACACACTTTATAAGTGTTTTAAGTTGTATCTAGAAATTTGGAAAGGTTTAAATAAAAATATTTTAAATATAAATGTTTTTATTTTAATGCTATATTATCTCCAATTCTGCATAGGTTAAAGTCAAAAGAAGAAAGAAAATAGAGGCCCATGTGCCACATCGCTCATCTGAGCAATGTGGCTAGAAAAGAAGCAGAAATCAGTTTATTATTGAGAAGTTTAAAACCAATAGTGGTCCCAATTTTTTAAAAGGAGAGGGTATGATTTGAACAAACTTGAATCTACACTAACAAAGGATGCTTACATATTTCTTTGACTACCTGTGGCTTTATTGCCCTTTACATTTGAACTTACATTGTGAGAAGGGGTCATGAACAAAATTGAATCTTCACTAGCTGAGAATGCTTCCATGTGATCATGGCTTTGCTATTCTTAAAAAGGAGATTTTTAAAGAGTTTTCAACATGTTTCTATGTAATACTTGTATTCCATGTTGTAGCCCCACCCTACTCCAAGGGGACATGATTTGAACAAAATTGAATGTACATAAAGCTTCAAATGAATATGATCCTTCATGTCTCTGCTATTCTTGAGAAGAAGATTTTGAAAGAATTTTCCTATTTATTTCTATGTAAAACTTTGATCGGCCATTGAAGCCCCGCCCTACCGTAAGGGGTCATCATTTTAAATCTACACTACCTGAGGATCAATCCCCCAGAAGAAGATTTTTAAAACATACCTTCATATTTTCACTATTTCTGAATTATCTCCATTTGAATAAGGGCGTGGCCCTTCATTTCAACAACCGTCAATTCCCTTTACGTAAGGATACTTTGTGCCAAGTTTGGTTGAAATTGGCCCAGTGGTTCTTAAGAAGAAGTCGAAAATGGGAAAAGTTTTCGACGACAGACAACGGACAAATTTTGAGCAGAAAAGCTCACCTGAGCCTTCGGCTCAGGTGAGGTAAAATTGTTTTAGTTTTGTATCGTTCGGTGCAAAAGGATGAAAAGTAATTTCCATTCTGTTGCGGGTTAATGCAAGTATGATTCATGTCTCTATATTTACGTCATTTTAATATTGCAAAATTACCATCTGTAGATATACTGATGACATTAAACGATCAGAAAAGATTGAAACGAAGTATTTTCATGCATTCTCAACACGTACGTTAAAATTTAAAACTATTTTTCCAGGCCTATTATTTAAAGTCATTGTATCATATACATGTATGAAACTTAACTTCCTTCGATGAATCCGTGTGAAAATATGTTTAAATATAGTGTCATTATATTCTACTGCTTGAACATCTTTCGAAAACTCTCCAATCCTTGTATCCTTGAGGGACAATTCATAAGAAAAGTTTCTTTAGAAGACACCGTTCCAATCAGCGAACAAGAATTCTATTTTTAATAAATTTATCAAAAAGAAGAGTCGGGAAGAATGTGCCATGCAATGTCTTCAGATAAGGTCAACATGTGTATGAGTTGTGTATAGCGAAATTCGCTCCCTTTATCATCTGTTGAATTCTGCTTTTAATGGAAAAGTGTTAGAAGGACAGACTAGGTCACCTTCTTGGGAGTACTGGTACAAAGATGATGGTACATGTAAGTTATTTGCACGCATTTTAGGCGTGTTTATATGACCATGTCTGTTTGCAGAATTTACGTCTAAAGAAAGGTTCCCATATATATTGACGCCAACAGTTTTCGAGGGAGGATTGCAAAGAATGTGTGCACTTAAGTACGTCATCTGTAACCTTTTCGTCTACCAATTCTAAGTTTGACATTACAATGTATCTCTAAATTAACATATTACTAATGAGGAAGCATATGCTTTAGATATTTATCTCTTTAATTTTTTGTCATACATATTTCTATAATTACATTCAATGTGATCGAGAAGAACATGTAAAAATCCTGAAATTCCGTAAATTTGAACGGGGCCAATTTCGAAACTAAGGTACCCGCAAATAGGCGGAAACATTTAAATCGCATGATTGTGGAATGTTAACACATTAGCAAACTAGATTTTTAGCACCACGGATTTAAATGGAGAAGAGACAGAGAGATCATGTTATTTTATGGTGCACAATTAATAAATGATTCTTATATTTAGGGATGGGGGAATGTCTCGCCCTGAAGATCATAATACAGAGGCAACATAAGTCTATGCATGTTCTTACTAATTACAATGTCAATACCAGCATTCTTTCAAAACACGACTAATGAAAAGCAAAAAGAGACATATTATCTTCAAACCCTTTAAAAATTTGTTCAAAAATCTCCCGTCGTTTGAAGTTGGAAGTACGATAAATACTGTCACAAGGGATATCTATAAAATGTTAAGATCCTCCAATTATGATCGATTTGATAAAGATATTTTTAAGCAAATAAACTTACCTAGTAATTAGTCGTTCAAATTTACTGAAGAGGTTTGTCTGTATAAGCCAAAGGAATTTATGTATATATTTACTTTTTTATTGAATGTTGGTACGTTTAATCAGGAATTATTTTAACAAGACCAATTACTCATTGGCATTAAATTTTGAACCATCAGTGGCCAAGCTCATTGTAATTGACACATGTTTCTTTAGCATTTGACCTATGAGGTGTTTGGTCACCCTAAAGGCTATTGAAAGGAGAACTGTTTTGATTATCATTATTCAGACCATTGCCTGAGATAAATGTTGGTCAGTAACATGTAGGACATATACAATTAAACTTTTCTTTTATACATATGTGAAATAAAAAAAAAAAACGCAATCTACAAACCTTAGCCTTCCATCGCAATAAATGCACTAAGTCAGGCAACTAAAAATTAAAATATACCATCCAATGACCCAACATCAGTCAATCTATGTCATGTCAATATAATCCTAAACATATATAAAGCTTTTTAACGTGTGTCCAATACATATGTACTGAATGGGTAAAATCTATCTCATTTGTACTAAGACCATTAACTCATTTGTCCAGAAAGCAATGATACATATAACTAGTTCTAATTGTAACGGGGACCGTTACAGATGTTCCCCAAAGGCTCCAAACTCCCCTTTTGTGCCAATTTCCTTTAAAACTTTTTTTAATATGCTCATTATCGCGGGATTTCAGTAAAGAATTTTGTTAATTTAACGCATTGCACGCAAACGCACGTGCTTGCACATGCAAGGTGATCATGGCATGTTGTCTAAACTATTAAAATATCTTTACATTCCAAGAATCAATGAAAAGTCATAAAAATATAAATGTTACCGTTTTTCAAATACATTGTTCATTTTTCGCATTATGTTGGCGCAAATACATCCAAGCACGTCCTTGCATTCAATGTTGATAGTAGTATCATGCAGGAACCCATTATGCCTATTCATATTCTAAATTTAATCCTGTTCTGTTGAAAAACAAAAAAGTTATGGGCATTTAAAGTTTCAGCCAATCAGATTGCAGCACATGTAAATTTACGTGTTTTCATGATAAAATTCTTATATATCATGCTGTAGATCTTCATAATGTATGACTATGCTCAACATTTCAAATGATTATGACGGAAAACAAGAAAGCTATTGAGACTTTAGTTTCAGCCAATCAGAGAGAACACAGGAAGAAGCAAGACCTTTCAGTTAAAACTGAAAGGCGGCTTTCAGTAACTTTTCCGTGGCCATTCAGCCACTGAATGGCACATACATTTCAGTGACCTTTCAGTTGCCTTTCAGTCACATTTCAGATACCTTTCAGTCAACATTCAGCGGACACATTTCCGTCAACTTTCAGTGGCCTTTCCATCAACTTTCAGTGACCTTTCCATCAACTTTCAGTGACCTTTCCGTCGACTTTCAGTGACCTTTCTGTCGTCTTTCAGTGAACATTCCGTCGACTTTCAGTGACCTTTCCTCCACCTTTCAGTGATATTTAAGTCCTTTCAATTTTTTCGCGTCTTTTTTCAGCAATATTTTGACCTTTCCGCCACCTTTCAGTGATATTTAAGTCTCAATTTAGCAATTTTTTCACTAGCGTATTTTTTATTATATAATCAGATATTTTTTAAACCATTTCTGGAACAAGAAAGCAAAATTTTGAATAAATGTTTATTATTCAATCTTAATTGTGTTTTTTTTTTTACTTATCGTGATCAATTTCGGTTACCTTAAAATATATCTAAGTAATTATTATAATTTTATAAAAAAATGATTTTTAATTTTCTAGTTACATTTAGAAAACAAAAAATCTTCAAGTGATAAAAAATGATGATCCAATAACCGATTCAAAATTTAAATAAATGCCTAACAAACTATAGTGCTTATACGTGTATTTTTTATGGAAATATATAGTTTTGATTGATGAGACAGAATTTATATTATTTAAACCATTTCTGGTATTACTGATTAATTTCTGATTCTAATTACTGATTTACTTATTAATTTCGTTTCTTAATTATGTCATTGTCACAACTGCAGGATATTTAGGGCGAATTTATTGATCAAAAACTAGTTTTAGTTTAGGTCTATGGTTTGAAAATAGTTTTTATTAATTTTGAAACCGGTTTATGGTTTAATGGTTTAGCACTAAATGGAAAGTTTCGGTTAAAACACACACAGAAATATCAAAGATGCCATAGATAATAGAACTGACTTCTTGATTTTTTCTTACAATCTGAAGAAAATATTTCTACAACTTATTTCCATTTACATGAGAGTGTAATTGTAATACCCATGCTGAGTTCCACCCTTTTTATAAAAAAGAGGTGACAAAGAAAGGCTCTTGTCACTAATTATGCTGAGGCAATACTACCCTTGTATAGAATGGATGATTTCCGTGACAGATTTAGAATGAACAGACCTAATTACCATGTTAGCTCCATCTTTGATATATGCATGATGATCATAACCTCAACTAACAAGAATGGGTTTTCTTTTATCATCTCTGCTTTTATTAATTTACTTTAGTATTTGTCTTTATGTATGTAACATGGTTACATTTTTTAACATCAAATAATTGAAGTGAAACATCAACTATTACTTTTTACACAGTGCACTGTATATGTGCCCCCGAAAACTAGTCGATTTTGTCATATTGCTGCCCACATTGGTCGCATTGCAACACCAAAAATTCTGCATTCGCCATGTTGAAAGGAATTTAAACCGTCAAAACTGCACCCGGGGGTGGTTTAAAGTTTTCAGGAAACTAGTTTTAGTCTAAAGCCGATAAAGGAAAAAAACTCGTTTTGGTTTGAAACTAATTCGTTACAGGTTTTTCAAATAAATAAAAAGTCTGGAAAACCGAACTGAAACCTAAACTGATTTCTCTGCAATAAAAACGCCCTTAGTTTTTGAAAGACATTATTTTAAATTAATTTTTAATTACAAGAATAAATAAATCGTTTATACATGCCTCTTGTAGAAAAAAAATATATAGGAGATTTTAGTTTTCTAAATGATATTGCTTAAATAAAATTATCCAAGTTTCTAGATAGAGAATTTACAACGATCTTAAATCTTTGACACAGGAACAGGTGCCCGTCTCTGATAATTGTCATCATCCCGATAGGAGATGGGTAATTAATTAGTCTGTCCCAAAAATCCGCGCAACAAACATAGAATATACAAAAGATATACAAGATATATACACATCGCAGCTCCTCGATATAACAGGTGAACGGATTGTTCCATCGATTTCTTGATTTCAAATCCTTATTTCTCAAAAAGAAGTCGTATCGTAATTGATAAGGTCGCGGACACTTAAGCAGGAGACCAGGGTTAAATTCTGGGCATGGGAGCAATTTTTTTTTTCTTGTATTAATTTTTTTCCTATTTTTTTTTTTCGGAATTGGATACATTTAATGCTATTATACCAGGAAAAAGTGAAATAAGATTTTTAGGTAAAAAAAAAATAAGCCGATTATTTAATAAAAAGATTCAACTGAATGATCACAGAAAGGTCACTGAAATGTATGTGCCATTCAGTCAACTGAATGGTAACTGAATGATCACGGAAAGATCACGGGAAAGGGTCTTTTCAGTGACCATTCACTGACTGAATGGTGGATTTTCATCCTGTGGAAGCGCACGTGCATGCCTCTAAGATCTTGCTATTTTGACCATGTCATCTTGTTGATACTACTAATATATACATGCATTGTGAGTTACAAAAAATTTCATCAAGAAATAGAAAAGTTAAGGTTTCATCCATTATATTAGTAATTTCACATGTTGCACGTGCGCGCTCTTGCCAGAGCACGTGCATGTACGTGCTTTCATAAAAATTCTTATATATTATGCTGTAGATCTTGATAATGTGTGACTAAGTTCAAAATTTCAAATGATTATGATGTAAAACAAGATATTAAGACTTTAGTTTCAGCCAATCAGTGTAAAGCGCACGTGCATGCGCAAAAAATCTTGCTATTTTGACCATGTCATCTTGTTTATACTACTTACATATCCTTACATCATGCGTTTCAAAACATTTCATCACAAAATAAAAAAGTTACGGCAATATACATTATATTGGTTATTTCACGTGTTGCACGTGCGCGCTCTTGCAAGCACGTGCGCACAAAATGACCTTCGTTTCGCAACTCTACATAACATGCCTTCTGATCCTAAAAAAGCTTAACCTAAGTCGGATGTACAGTTCACAAGATCACTCGTGAACAAACTTTTCCCAGGAAGAAAATTGATAATAACTAGAGCAAAGCTCGTTGCAAAGCAACGAGTAGGTCTTCCGTCCTGTTTGACCGGAAGTAACTTTCACTCTTTAAAAAATGAATAAATACATCCAAAATGGTTTAAATCCTCCAAATCTATGTTAATGAATGCAAAAATTAGCCACTTTTTGCAACTTCCGGTTTGACCGGAAGTGACGTTGACGGAGGGAAAATTGAACTTTATGCTCCCAGTGACAGATGTTACCCCAAAACTTGTAAAGAACGGCAAAAATACGCATTTTCTGACTACTTCCGTTTTGACCGGAAGTGACGTCACTGGACAAATTTTGACCTCTGGGTTACCTGTGCTGCGTCATGTCAAGGCTGATGACGTCATATTTGACGAAATACTTTCTTCTATTACTCGACTGTATTGCTATTAAGTATTGTAATTTTACAAGATTTTATAAATAATTGATAAAATAAATAAACTCAAGTTGTTATTTACGCATGATGATATCGTTAATTAATTTTTATGGCTTGTTAAATTTCAATGACGTCACAATTAAATTTCCAATACAATAACAATAATCCATGTTAGACATGTATCATTACATTTGCTGCTATTTTATCTGTTCATACAGTGCAAGCATTGATTCGGCTGGTACCAATAAAAAGTATGACAGGTCTTTGTTATTCGTCTATCGAAATGCATAAATCTAAATAGTTTTTTCTTTACAATTTCCTTCTCGTGTATAGTTTCCTCCTTATATTATTATGAAAATAATTTTTAATGCAAATATGTAAAATTTACAGCCATGATTCGGACAAGCTTACCATGGACGTTATCTTACTTGCTTATTAATGGTATCATTAAATATTCAGATGGATATGGTAAGTACATTTACATGTATTCGATTTTTTAAGTCTAAACATTCATATGAATCATGGTGGGGTTGGGGTTGGGATGGGGGGAGGTTTACAATACGATTGGAATGAAAAGAAAAAATAAAATGAGTTAAGTTGTTACTATGTCAGATGTTTGTCAATGCTTATTCTCCTTTGTCGTCATGCGGAAAGGTCATTTTTTTTTTTTACACAGTTACAAGAACATTAAACAGAACTTCTTCTTTCTCATGTTTTTTTTTTATTTTATAAATGAATAGGGTTGTCCCGTTAAATCGTGGACAAGTTTTCTAGTTTGAAATAAACATCACTGCGTTCTAAAAGTTTCACTACTCTTTAGTACATATATCATAAATATCCACAGCAAATTTCAAATAGATATATGCATAAATAAACAAATTGTTATTTTTTTTTTGTTATGTACTGTAGCGCCCTACGGCGCACGGATGATAACGTCGACGTTTCTAAAACAGCGTCACGCTTTATGTTTGCTAAAATAAAGTTGGACAAGCCCCACTTAAATTTAGAAATTTTATTAATTTACATACGTGAGTGTTTATTACCAGTTAAGGAACCAATGTGGCACACTCATGTGATCTTCTGAATATTTATGAGCAAGTTACGGACAGCATATTCTCACCATCAGTCAACTAAATGAGAATCTCATATCGACGGTCGACAGTGACAGCGTCTTTTACTATTACAATGGCAGTTGTTCCGGCATGTTTTGCACTATCAAAGGACTAATCAAAAGGCTT
>NW_026928353.1:0-34480 GCF_032062105.1 Saccostrea cuccullata | reverse complement strand
CCAATCGAACATATTTACAGATAAATTTGTTGCAATTCTTGTCAAATGACCGTTTTGGAATTTTAAAAAAATTGAAGAACAATGAAATATTCTTAAGAGGACGCTTAAACGGTTTTATATTTTTAAGATCACATGATAAATAATTGCAATATGAATTTGTCTTACAATGCCAACAAGGTTTTAGATAAGTTGTCTTAAAGTAAAGACAAATAAATAATGGGTGTAAAAAAACAAGTAGCACTTTTTACAGATACCCAGTGTAAAAAAGGCTTTTCGTTGTTCATTCATACGTATTGTCCAGCGATGGTCCAGTTGATATTGGTAATTGAGAGTGCGAGGTGACTTTGTACTTTGTATTGGTATTGTAAAATGATAGATTTGATTAATAAAAAGTTCGGGAATGGGAATTTCTGTTCCTCGCTGATCGAATTGTGGCGTAAATTTTTTTACTGACCGTAATGAAAGCTAGAAATTTGAATCGTTACTTTGTTGATAGCAGACACAAAGAAACAATCCGTGGAGAAGGGTGGTTTAAGTTATGACCCCCTTGGGAGAGGGTAGAGTCACAACAGGAGATGGAAATTATCTTCATGTATAGGAATTTTTTTAAAAAAAAATCTTCTTCTGGAGAAGGTCTCATTCATAATCAGTCATATTAATGTAGAATCATCATGAATATTGAAGTGCAATCGAATCTTGACCCTGGTTGTAGCTTTGGACAGAAAAAAGGGATCAAAGATTTACATAGGAATACAGCAGAAAAATCTTTAAGTCTTCTTGCCAAAAACAACTGAACTATATTAAGTCATGTCAATATATATGGAAGCTTCCCATGTAGAGTACATTGAAGTTCTTAATTCAATGACATGTATCATATGACATTTCTCTAAACGAGAACTTATAAATCGTCACTTAATTGGTTATTTTTCACATTTGATTAACCTTTCCTTAAAACGTGTAAAACACAATCTCGTACAAATGAATTATCATAATTTAACTTTTATTATCTTATCAAACGTATGCGTAAATCTTTATCTTTTTTTATTATTTCATGTACCTATCAATCTATTTATGAAATGTTTTTTACCATATGTGCAACTTGAAAAATTAGTTGAAAGGCCTAAATTTTATGATTTAGAATGGAACAATTTTGTATGATTAAATCCTCTTTTAACTGCACAGTACTGAAAACTGCCAACCATAAAGTATTGAATTACAAGCTAATCAGGTTGACAGAAATTCCGTTGTCAAATTCAGTATAAAAGCAGAGATCTAACAATTGGTATGAAACAAGTCAGAACAAATACGACTAAATTATAGGTTTTATTTACCTACAAGTTCATTTTAACGACCATAGATTTAACTAAATGCTGGCTTTAAAGGAAACTGTTGAAATCCCTGTAACATCAACTTATCATTTTGTAGGCTGCTTCTTTTTAAAAACAGATCACGTACTCGGAACAGGTTCTTGAGTATTGAATACAGCGAGATGTACAAACCATATAAAGGTGATAGCAGAATATAACTACATAAGTAAGGGAAGTTAACGATGTAAGAGTTGACTTATCTCGCTTGTCATATAGTTTGGTCGTTAGTTGGCCCTTTTCATCTTTAGTCAAAAAAACGTCCAGATGTAGTAGATGTGTCAGAATCTGTGGTATTTTTAATTTTTAGTTCACTGAAATATCGAACATGATTGAAAGTAATTATTGTTATTTGATAATGCATCGTGAATATATCTAAATGTCGAGTTGAAGGTCACAGCCAGTATTTTCTTCTTCTCATGTATATTTTGAATATACACTGCCTCAAAGGAGCATGAAAACAAATTATCTAATAAAGGCATGTATAGTGCCTATCAGTTGATGGAAGACCTGGTCTCCGAAAAGTACAAAGATGTCAATGAGGAGCTCAAGCATCCTTTTAATACGCCTTACAGAAAGTCCAAGAATGACATAGAATTGTACAAAAGACGTCCCTTATCAAATGCTTGGAAGATTGACATTTTCCAAAAGAAAGTCCAGACAATCTATGCTGTAAATTCATTTACAAGGGTATTCTATACAATTATGAGCACTTTAATCACCGAGTTTGTGACATGGCTGAAAAATTGCCGACTCGGCGATAAACAATATACAATCAATCAATATCAACTTCAGAGTAATTGTGTGTAGAATCAGAGTTTCTTATGACGTAATTTTGTTGGTGACCAGTCAGAAGATAGGAAAATTACCTACCTACATTTTTATTGATGAGGCAGTTATTATGATATCAGATCTAGAAGGCCTATGTTTTAATCTATCGCGAGGGATTGGTGCAAAAGGGTAGAGAAGTCCTAAGTTTTGATGTTACGACTTTTGAAAAATTTGGCAGTTATAAATTTTCTAAAGTTCGAGTGCAGACTTTCTGACAAAGAAAAGCTAAGAAAATATCATATTTCATATTTTTTCATATATTTCCATTTCGCTTATGAATTTTCCTTTAGTTTTTTGATTAATTTTTTTTTTTTTGGTCTACAGTGTCGTATTTCTAAACAAACATCAGTTGTATTTTCGTTTGAAAGAATGTTTTAGGCCGATATTAAATAAATTGAATAACAGATGGAAACTAGGATTGATTATCTGCGCATCAAGATGGACTGTAACAGGTAGACTAGAAAGCAATGAAATGAAGAATTACTTATGAATTGAGTTTATCTCTCGATGTATGCCAAGAAGTATTGTTTGTTAAGAATACAGTTATTTCTTGCTTATAAGGTAGATCTTTTCAAAAAGAAAACACAGTTTGGCATATCCTTCGTTATAGTCCTTTTATGTTCCTCTGTTATTAATGAGAGACCGAAGCCAAGTCAACTGAGCTAGTTTTTTGATGGTTTAAAAATAAAATAACAACAGCAGTGAAAGTGAAAAAATGTCATTTATTGAAGTAAATAACGCAAATCAAAATATAAACATATTATGAGAAGGTCAGACAAAACTAGAAAAAAACTCCAAAGAATACAAAAGTTTTTGGTATCATATTATGCAATATGACCCCCTAAAATAAGATATAGCATAAAACAGGCACTGATATGCTTGTCATCAAAAAAGGGTGGAATAAAAGAAAATAAACGGGGTGGAAAGATCCAATTTGCAATTGGATTGTGGCGTTTATTTTCTTTTATCCCACCCTTTTTTGATGACAGGCATATCAGTGCCTGCTTGATGCTAGCGAAGATGCCGTCTTATATTATACTTGTTATATATGTACATGTATTAGTGTTCATACTCATTCGTTTGGCATTTATCTTCTTTTATCCTGCGTTTATTTTCTTTTATCCCACCCTTTTTTGATATTTTTTCATAATATGTTTATATTTTTGTTTTGCGTCATTTACTTCGATAAACTAGATGCTGTCATGAGACAGTAATACCCGCACTATGGTGTTTGCCTCTAAATATACACTCATTCATATTGGACTTTCCAAGGAAGAATTTAAGTCAAAATAATTCTATAATTATCACCGTACATGTATTCGTCAAATTGAACATAAAATTTTCAGATGACCATATCAACTCTGAGCCTCACATATGTATTTTAAAATACTTAATTCATAACCAGTCTGAAATAACAGAATTTAATTAATGATTGAAGTAAATTACTTAATTAGATTCAAATAAATAATTTTCCCATAATTTGGAACTCTTTAAATTTACTTTCTCAACGACATAAAATATTATTTTAGTACAAAGCGTTTTTGATGAATTTATCAAAATGTGCATACTGATTTTAGTATTTGGTCGGGAAAAAACCCATTGAAAATACAACCCGATTAATTTGTCAATGCCTATCCCCCCCCCCCCCCCACACACACACACTCTCTCTCTCACTCTCACATTTTTTAAAAAAACATAGTTTAGTTTATTATGATAGTTTGAAATTTGTTCTTGTACTAAACAGTTTTATTTTCTACATTCACATTGGGTTTGCGTCACCCATTATCATATTTATAGATATCACCTCTCGGCACACCTCGGCCAATTCATACTGGCAACGGAATCAGCAAAGGTTTGTCGAATGAGATTATTTAGCACATGTATGTATGCTGACGATGCAGTGTGGTCAGTTAAAATCATTTGTGTTTTAATTGGATTATATGGATTATATTTCATGAATTCGTTGTCACGACCAATGACATTCGGTAAGTACAAGATTTAGTATAGATTGCATAAAGATAAATAAATGCAAATGGTTAGGTTGAAGTTCAAAAAGGGTCAACATGGTCAAAGATCATCGCATGCCACAGTCGACAAATTTCACATTGTCAAGTTATCTCGCGTTGCGGACATTCGGTATATAACAGACGCAGATCCAGAATTTTTTTTCAGAAAGGGGGGGGGGGGTGTCACACCTCAGTCAAAAAAATCAGCCCAAGATTTCCTGAGATGGAAATAAAAAATAATAATAAAAACAATGATGGTGGAGTCCCTGTTTTCTAAGGGGGAGGATGTCCAAAGTCATTTTTATTCTCTACAGTACATATATAGTCTTATTTAAATAACTGCTAATTCCAGGGGGGGGGGGGGGGGGGTCTGATCTCCCTAGCCACTGACTCCCTGTACCTGAAATGACAATTGATCTTATGACTCCATAATAGTAGAAAATTTTTTCAATTGACTATTTATACATATTTTGTTTCCTATGTTTATGTATTTTTGTCTGTCCACGGAAACTTTAACCTTGCCCATATTTTTTAAGTGGATTGGGCTATACAAATGGCTTCAATATTTCATAAGTAAATTTCTTTAGGCAAAACCTTTTAATGGGTACCACCAATTTTGACCTCTTGATCTCTTGACCTTGGAGATTGACCCAATTTTACAAGAAAAATACCTTGAACTTGGCGTAAGTTTTGAACAGGTGGTGCTAGGACTTTCATGCTCTTACATGTGTAATCATTGTGAACTTTCAACAGGTATAATTATTTTTGACCTAGACCTTAGAGTTGAATCCAATTTAACTTTAACCTTGGCAATAACTTTTGAACAGGTGAGGAAGTTCTAGGGATTTCTCCCTTTTTTCACATATGTATTCCTTGTGACAAGACTTTCCCTTTGATACCAACAATTTAGACCCTTTGACCTTGACCTTGGAGATTGACTTACATTTGAGAAACTTCAACCTTTGCCAAAAGCTGCCATAATAGTTGCTGTCACAACAAACAAACAAATTACTAAAAAAAAAAACACAGAATACATGTACATATTTTATATTCAACAGATATACATCTGGTCATATCTCTAGTTCTCCCTTGAATGAGACATGGTGATATAAATTTTAAAAAATAATTATGATAAGAGTTGAAAAGGTTGTGCAAATTAAAATATACTAAGCTCTGCGGATGAATTAGATATACCAGTTTAGCTTTATTTTGCTACCCAAAGCACCTTGATTAACTATTTATAAGCATACTTTTTTCTGAAATGTACTGATTTCTGTTGTCCATCTGTTTATCTGCAAACTTTTCACATTAACTTCTTAAGAACCACTGGGCTAATTTCAACCAATTTACATTTAAATATGCAGGGTACTTTTTAAGCGCCCGGATCGATAGATCCCGGGCTTATATTGTTTTGTCCTGTCTGTTTGTCTGTTTGTCTGTTTATCTGTTTGTCTGTTTGTCAACTTTAACCTTGGCAATAACTTTTGAACAATAAGGGATAGAGACTTCATATCTGGTAAGCATACTCCACTAATAAAGTCTTTTCAAATGACTTCAAAGTCAATGACCTTGTGACCTTGACTGTGACCTATATGCTAAAAATAGCTTTTTCCACTGTTTGTCATAACTTTTGAACCATAGGAGATAGGGACTTCATATATATTTAATATGTATACTCCACTAATAGAGTCCTTTCAAATGACATCAAGGTCAATGATCTTGTGACCTTGACTGTGACCTTTATGCTAAAAATAGCTTTTTACACTTTTTGCCATAACTTTTGAACCATCAGAGATAAGGACTTCATATTTGGTATGCATACTCCACCGATTAAGTTCTTTCAAATGACACCATGGTCAATGACTTTGTGACCTTGACTGTGACCTATATTCTAAAAATAGCTTTTTTCACTGTTTGTCATAACTTTTGAACCATAGGAGATAGGGACTTCATATTTGGTATGCATACTCCACCGATAAAGTCCTTTCAAATGACGGCAAGGTCAATGATCTTGTGACCTTGACTGTGACGGATATGCTAAAAATAGCTCTTTACACTTTTTGCCACAACTTTTGAACCATAGGAGATAGGGACTTCATATTTAGTACGCATACTCCACTGATTAAGTTCTTTCGAATGACACCATGGTCAATGACCTTGTGACCTTGACTGTGATCAATATGCTAAAAGAAGATTTTTTTAACTTTGTTGCCGCCGGGCGCGTAGTGTTTCACAAACACATCTTGTTCCAACATAAATCTTCTTCTCAAGAACAGCAAAGACATTTATTGTCCCCATTTTTGCTAAAGGTAGGGTACATTAAATCTCATTTGTTTATCAATCTGCCCATCTGTCACAATAAATTTAACCTTGGTCATCATGGTCGTATATTTTGAATGAGAAGAGATAGGACTTTTATATTAAACATGTGTATTAGTATTAAATGGGACAATACCATTCTACATACACTATGATTTTCATTACCCATGATCTTGAAGTTTGACCTAATTTCCTTAAAAAAATTAATTGCTTTGAATTGATCATTTTGAAAGATAAATGAAAGGGCATTCATATTACCTTCCAAAATGTATCATGACTTTTTGACTATGTGACCTTGACCTTGAAGTTTAACTTAGTTTTCATTAATGTTGTATTTCCTTTTCATTGAGAAGAGATTTGACTTTCACATTTCAAGTGAACATTACCCATAACAAGAGGCCCCCAACATGCTATGATTTTTTACCCCTTGACCTTGATGTTTTAACAAAATTTCAAAAGAGTGAACTCTCCCAAAAGATGATAAGACCACTGTTTAAAACAAAAAAGGAGTTTAGGGAAGACTGGGCTTTTTCCATAAAAAACGTCATTTTTCGACCCTTATTTGACCCCCCAGGGCAAAATCAAAACTCCAAAACCTAACTGCACATCTGCATGACCCCACCAACCATCTCCCAAAAGCTGGTTAGGCTACTGAGTAAAATGTAGAAGGAGTTCAGGGAAGACGGGACTTTTTGGACAAAAAACGTCATTTTTCGACCCCCATTTGACCCCCCGGGGCAAAATCGAAATTCCAAAACCTTACTGCACATTGACATCACCCCACCAACCATCTCCCAAAAGATGATTAGGCTACTGAGTAAAATGTAAGAGGAGTTAAGGGAAGACGGAGCTTTTTGCTTAAAAAACGTCATTTTTCGACCCCCCTTTGACCCCCTGGGGAAAAATCAAAATTCCAAAAGCTTACTGCACATTTGCATGACCCCACCAACCATCTCCCAAAATCTGGTTAGGCTACTGAGTAAAATGTAGAAGGAGTTCAGGGAAGACTGGGCTTTTTGGACAAAAAACGTCATTTTTCGACCCCCATTTGACACCCCGGGGCAAAATCGAAATTCCAAAACCTTACTGCACATCTACATGACCCCACCAACCATCTCCCAAAAGATGATTAGGCTACTGAGTAAAATGTAAGAGAAGTTCAGGGAAGACGGGGCTTTTTGGACAAAAAAACGTCATTTTTCGACCCCTATTTGACCCCCCGGGGCAAAATCGAAATTCCAAAAGCTTACTGCACATCTACATGACCCCACCAACCATCTCCCTAAAGCTGGTTAGGCTACTGAGTAAAATGTAAGAGGAGTTCAGGGAAGACAGAGCTTTTTGCTTAAAAAACGTCATTTTTCGACCCCCATTTGACCCCCTGGGGAAAAATCAAAATTCCAAAAGCTTACTGCACATCTACATGACCCCACCAACCATCTCCCAAAAGCTGGTTAGGCTACTGAGTAAAATGTAGAAGGAGTTCAGGGAAGACGGGGCTTTTTGGACAAAAAACGTCATTTTTCGACCCCCATTTGACCCCCCGGGGCAAAATCGAAATTCCAAAACCTTACTGCACATCTACATGACCCCACCAACCATCTCCCAAAAGCTGGTTAGGCTACTGAGTAAAATGTAAGAGGAGTTCAGGGAAGATGGAGCTTTTTGCCTAAAAAACGTCATTTTTCGACCCCCATTTGACCCCCTGGGGCAAAATCAAAATTCCAAAACCTTACTGCACATTTGCATGACCCCACCAACCATCTCCCAAAAGCTGGTTAGGCTACTGAGTAAAATGTAGAAGGAGTTCAGGGAAGACGGGGCTTTTTGGACAAAAAACGTCATTTTTCGACCCCCATTTGACCCCCCGGGGCAAAATCGAAATTCCAAAACCTTACTGCACATCTACATGACCCCACAAACCATCTTCCAAAAGATGATTAAGCTACTGTGTAAAATGTAGGAGGAGTTCAGGGAAGAAAAGTGTGACAGACGGACGGACGGACGGACGGACGGACATGAGTAACAACAATATACCCGAACTTTCTTTAGAAAGTGCGGGTATAATAACATTATTTTCTTTTACCCCACCCTTTTTTGATGACAGGCATATCAGTGCCTGCTTTATGCTATATTTAATTATAGTCCTTTAATATTTATATGCTATAAAATTTGTTCATGAAAGCCCCCTAATTTCTGGGTTAGAAATTTTTAGACTGGGCTGGACCCCCACCTCAATTTTTTTTATTAAACTTATTTATCGATTATTATTTTTTCCGGAATGGATGAGCTAAGAAATTATTACCCTTTTTATAATCTTCTGTATTTTTGAAAAATTTACAAACGTCTTGAAAAGCAACTTTTTGTTATGAATTTCATTATTTCAACTCTGAATTTCTGACTTTCATTGTAAAATCAATCTAAGTTGAAAAGAGAGGAAGAAAAAAATCAGAAACAGCAAAAATATTTTTCATTATACGAGGGGTGATCAAAAAGTTCGCGGACTATATCTATATTAACAAAACCACAATGCAGATAGAATGATATTTTGCACACCTATGGTCATGCCCATATTCTATTAATGAAAAGTAATGATTTTCTCATATTGTGACGTCACAATGCGAAAATGACGACAATATGTAGGTGACTTTGTGACGAAAAATGGTTGTCACACTCCTACTTGATTGATTGATTGATTGTATATTGTTTAACGTCCCTCTCGAGAATTTTTCACTCATATGGAGACGCCACCACTTGCCGGTGGAGAGCTGCAAATTTTTTCCTATACTCGGCACTCAGGGCCATTGGGCAGGGAGGGATCCTTTTTTGTGCCAGCTCCTACTGCAACACGGGACCTCGGTTTATACGGTCCTATCCGAAGGACCGGTCTCCACGTCCCAAAGTGGCAGTCTTACTTGAGCAATGAACGGGTGTAAAGCTTAACGTTTAGCTTGGAAATTCCTTTTTAAGTATCTTAAGACAATATACTTTCAAGACGTTCAATCATAACTTGACTTGATTTTTTAATTGGTTGGAGTGAGATGGTTAAAGTGACGTTTGTTTTGTAGCCAAGCAAAAGCAATCTGGGGAAGAAATGCGTCCTTTGTTAGGCAATTTGTTATGAAAGACTGCGAAGTAACAGCTAGAAAAATTATTGAATATCTTAATAATACAATAATATCATTATTATATCCCTAAAATATCGTTTAATTTAGACCTTTAACAAATTAAATATGATAAAAAGAAAGTCTCCATAACTATATCCATATTGAATGGAAGACGTTCCTAAGACAGAGGAATCGTGTTGTGATGGTCACCATGTGCTTTCTTTGAAAGCAAATCCTTATCCAACCATCCTATTTCCGAGATCTGGTCATTTTTGACAAATGAACTGTTCATGTTATAAAAATTAAGGATGACATTCACTCAGGTTTCAGAAAACAGGTAGGAAAATTTAAAAAGTATAATATGTTAAATCAAAAATTATTCTAAATGGATAAAATAACAAAATTTTAACTCAATATCAATTTAAAAAATTAATATTTTATTGTTCGAAGAAAATAAACAGGACCAAAATTCAATGTAAGGAAATGCAGAGGGAGTTTGGACTATTTTTTTTTATTTTCCTTTTTTGTCAAAATGTATTATTTTTTGCAATATTAATTACAATGTAAATGTAATATGTATCTTTAAACATCATTTGCAGATATTATAAGTGTAAAAGCTCATAAATTATTTCAAATAATTGAATATTATGAAATAAAGAAATTTAAAAATATGAACAAAAACCATTCCAGACAACATATCTCAATTATTTGATCATTGAACCCATATAATATTAATACCATAAGAATGGTATACATTAACTTGCTTTGTAAGACATATAAAACTCGGAAAAATATTTTAGCGTCCATGAACAGAATGCTTCAGAGAATGTCACGTGACCGCCTGGATAACGTGATTTATCCCTAAAAGATAAATAAAGTTATTGAGAATGACGTATATATTGCTTTCTATTGTGAAATTATAAATAGCTATTAAGTGTAACCCGTTTTCCGGAATTATACGGTTTTATCATTATGATTCTACGATTAATAATACATGAGTACTCATGAGCATGCGCCAGGTCTTTTCAACTTCCATCTTGTTTTTGAGCAGACGGAAAAATCTGTTGATTTGTATGAACATGCCAGTTGCATGTTAAATGTGAATGTTGATTTTTAATATAAAGCCATGACAGTTCCGCCAATACAATTTGTGTTATTCTTCCAGTTTCTATCAGGTACATTTATGGGGTGTTTGCATAAGGAAATTTTGAAGTTTTGATTATCAACCTTTATTAAACAGTTATTGTTAGTATTAGGAATTTCGAAATAACGTGATTTGCACATAGGCAGAACAATGGTAGATGTGCATTAAAATCAGAGAGGGATACTTTAAAAATTATTAAACACTGTAACCTTATTTTATTTGTTTTATGTAAGTTATTCAATTAGTTCGCGAACTTTTTTGTCGCCTCTCATAAAATTCGATTATTTTTTTCTATTGATAATACGTTGTTCAGTAAATTGTCTTATGTATGTTTTAAATACTTTTAGAGAGAATAAGGATGCCGATTTATGTGCAATTGCTATCGTCAGCCTTTGGATTGATTTTATGCATCGTTGCCACGGCCTTACCTGGATTCTACACTGAAGAGGTAACTGTAACCTTTAGGAAAGATTATAACTTTATTGGTTTCTAAATTCATAATTGAAAAATTAAATGAGAAAAAAAGGAATCATCGTTTGTTGTGTGACAATCAAAGTTAAACAATCATGTATTTTTATAATAATACAGGATTTTTTTTATTTTGCAATGTCGTAGACAGGCCAATTGAGCATCTTTTACGGCAGGTTTTGTGTAAATGATAAATGCTCGACAAGTTCTTACGTTGCTCGTAATGAGGAACATAATACTGACGGGGAGTATTAACTCGGTAAATAAATTTCTATTTATGTAAACCCACTGACAATAGTTTAACTCTGTTTGATATGAAGAAACAAAATTAAGATTAAGTGAATTGAAAAATGCCATTTATTTACATTATAAATGACTGTATGAAAAAACACAAAATATCATGCATATAAACATATAATGCAGAATCAGAAAAATTGAACAATTGAAAATATAATCAATTTTGTTTCAATAGATATCAAAGGTGGGGTATAAAATTTCGCAAACACCACAATCGTACATATTTTTAGCAAATTAAAACATAAACATAAAAAACTATTCTAAAAGAATATGTATCATACAAAACCAATCAAAGATAACTATGCTGACACGGCAATAATTACAGACGGTGTTGGGGCGGGACGGAGGGCAATTAAAATTACAGCAGAATTTTTGTTTGCGCGTTCACTGACAAGGTTCTGTGAGGGAATGGTGAAAGGCGTGAGAACCCGCGCGCATATCTTAGCATCCGACGGCCGAGAATATAAATCATACCAATTTACAGAAAGATCTTCGAGAATTGCTTTAATCTAACGGATAAGAAATTTTGCGATTAAGAAACTTAATTGCTAGCATGGGTCTGCCGTGTCAGATGTTTTACATAAATTAATTTAAGGATGTAAATTAAATATTTATGTAAACCCACTGACAATAGTTTAACTCTGTTTGATATGAAGAAACAAAATTAAGATTAAGTGAATTGAAAAATGCCATTTATTTACATTATAAATGACTGTATGAAAAAACACAAAATATCATGCATATAAACATATAATGCAGAATCAGAAAAATTGAACAATTGAAAATATAATCAATTTTGTTTCAATAGATATCAAAGGTGGGGTATAAAATTTCGCCACATTATTGTGTTTACATAAACGCAATAAACCCCATCCTTAAACTATTGTCTTCTAATGAATTGTTAATATTAAAGCACAAACATAAATACCACACAGTTTCTTCAAAGATGGTCAAGATACTCCTTTATAAGTGATAGAAGGATCTAGTTCAAGCTCCATTAACCAGCAGTGTCCATAATACGTTATAATTAAGTTCACGATCCTCTGTCATATTTCATCAAAGTTTCTAAAATCACTATTACAGCCAACCGGAATAAAAAAACAAATTATACATTATATAAACACAACCAGGCGAATAAGTCAGAGGCCCATGTCCCCGTGACTTAATGTCGAAGAAAAATAAACGCAGTTGTACCTCCATTAGGTTAAGTCAGAGGCCCTTGTCCCCATGACTTACGTGTAAGTTCGAAAAATCAAAACAGTCCATCCTTTATTTGTAAGGTTAAGTCAGAGGCCCCTGTCCCCATGACTCAAGTTTGAAAATCAAAACATTCCATGCTATATTTATAAGGTTAAGTCAGAGGCCCATGTCCCCATGACCTAGGTTTAAAATTCAAAACAGTCCATGCTATAAAGGGAAATTAAATATAAATCTGGAAACTTATATTCGCTATGTCCAAAAACCAGCTGATCGTAGTATGTGTTGATATTTAGTGCATAATCAGAGGCCCCTGTCCCCATGATTATACTTACTGCAGAAAATATTTAGATTTTCAAAACAGGTATGCGTATGTATTTCTTGTATGCGTCGGAATGCCATCGTCCCATCTGTTTAATCTTTTCATCTGAAATACCCATTTCGGCCGCTGACGTTGCCGCACCAATTCGAAAACTATGAGTTTTATAGAGTTTAGAATCGAGACCCGACCACTTTAAAGACATTTGTAGAAAGTTTGTAAATTGTTGCCTTTGGATTCCATGACCATCAGGGTAAGAAAAAGGGGACCCATGACTTGACCCCTTAGTGTAATAAATGACAATAGTGCTTGCACTGGACAGAGCCCTTCATCGGAATTACTAGCCTGTAGAAACAAGGTGGGAATATGTCGGCCAGAACTGTGCTTGAAAGAATCAGGTCTTATTTCTAGGCCTTCTAGTGTGTTTGATTCGTCTCGAACAAGCTTAACATTTTCCAGTAGCAAAACATTACCTCTGTGATGTCGAGATGTGATAGTTATTTCCCCCACTCTTAAGAAGGCATGGAAGGCCAACAAATACATTGATTTTAGCATGCTGCGCTGGTAAAATGAGATACCTAAATGATCAAGCGAGTCAACTAAATTTCTTAGAATAGACGGTGTTATAGGCAGCCTCGTATCCCCGGTACCTGGTTTTAACTTTTCATACCCTTGTAGCATTTTGCGAATTACAAAAAGCTGTGTTACGTCTTGATAGCCCTTTAATTTAAATATATATCCTAGAGCTGATAGATAACTTTTCAAGGTCGACGTCGCCATGTTGGATTGAAAACAAAAGGCTACAAAAAGTGCAACATGTTGAGATGATGGTGGTAAGATGGGGACGTTTGGATATTGGTTGAACATGAAGGACTTATAACATGTAAAAGCTCTATCGTATGATGACCTAGAAGCTTTAGAAAGTGAACTCTGCAAAATGAAGTCTGCTAGGTTCTTTAAAGGTTGAGCATTGTTGGAGATATTGGTGTCGGCATTGGATTCATAGATGGGAACCCCTCCTTGAATTCTTGTACCTGTAAGCGAGAAAGTTTATCTGCAGCAACGTTAAGTACACCAGGGACATGACTTGCCTTAAATAAAATGTTAAACTGCATTGTCTTGACGACAAAACGCCGCATTAATTTCATAATAGTTGGATCAGTAGAAGTTTGTTTGTTAATAATGTACACTACAGCTATGTTATCAGAATAAAAATTAACACAGGAATTTTGCAGGACGGGGCCCCACAAATCTAAGGCCAGTACAATAGGCAATAGTTCCCTGACTGTAATGTGTAGCTGGCGCCACTTTTCAGGCCATTTCCCACAAAACCAGTTCGTTTGAAAAGTACCCCCAAAACCAAGGTCACTTGCATCTGTATAGAGGGATAATATTCCAGAAGTAATCCATTTATCTTCTAAAATTAAGGATCTGCCATTAAAATGGTTGATGAAAATTGACCAGGCCTCAAGGTCAGCCCTAGCTTCCTTATTCAAGTACTTCTTAAAGTGCGGTAATCTTAAACCTTTGGTGAGATCTATCAGTCGTCTGAGAAATGTGCGGCCAGGTAATACAACAGAACATGCAAAGTTTAACAAGCCAATAAGAGACTGTAAGTCGCGTAGTGAAGCTTTTTTCTTCCTTTTGAAACTATTTAGTGTTTCTTGCAATTTGAGAAGCTTGTCATCTGGCAATCTTAATTCCATTTTTTCTGAATCAAATTCTAAACCTAAAAATGTAATTGTTGTTGTGGGATATACTGTTTTCTCAGATTTAATGGGAACTCCTATATCTTTGCACAGGTTCAAAAAGTTTTCCAGCGAATTTAAACACTGATTTGTGTTGGCTGGACCAATGAAAAGAAAATCATCTAAAACATGTACACAGGAAGCATTGTAATGATAGTCCATAACCCAGTGAAGTGATGAGCTAAATTTCTCAAAGAGATTACAGGAATAACTAAGACCCATGGGTAAAGTTTTATCAAAAAAATAATAACTTCCTATCGTGAAGCCTAGTAATTCGTGATCTGAAGGATGAACAGGAATGATTTTAAATGCATTCTCAATATCAGTCTTCGAAAATAAAGCCCCCTGCCATACTTTTTAAGAATTTTAACCGCGTCGTCAATTGTCTGATACTTGATGGAACAGAATTCTTGAGATATTCCGTCATTAATTGACTGACCTTCTGGGTATGACAAATGATGGATAACCCGGAATTCGCCAGGTTGCTTTTTGGGCACTAAGCCTAAGGGCGAACTTTGAAAGTTAGTAAATGGTGGTTCTTGAAACGGACCAGCAGCTCGACCAGAGGCTAATTCTTTGTTTATTTTTTCTTGAAGAATGTCTAAATGTTGCTTAGCGGATTTTAAATTGTCGCTAAGTCTGCGATGTCTTTTACCCTGAAAAGGTATTTTAAATCCTTCTCTAAAACCTAAGACCAGAAACTCCCTATCAGGTATATCGTAATTTAATAGCCATACATGTAACCTATCAGGGTTAACTGGGGTAACAATTTCAAAATTTTTATTTTGTTGATTTGGATGTGGACTTTGTAAATTCTGTCGGACCATGATTACTGCTAACTCTTTGTCTTCCTTTAGCATTTGCGCTTGATTTGAGGGACGTGGGACAGACCTTTCGACTGTGCTCTCCCTCGCAGAGCTGACAAGAATGGGAAAATTTACATTCCTTTCTGTTGCAAATTCCCTGCTCGGAGTTGTTAAAGTTGAAACAGAATGACTTTGTGTAACCCCCTTTTCCTTTGATATTTGTGAAGGGACGAAAAGTAGTTTTCTGATATGTTGATTTAAACTTTGCCTGTAAACCGGCAGCTAAGGCCTCCTGATACAATTCAATGTTAACGCGATCCCATTGAAGCTCCCCAGGAGAAATTTCTCTCCATTGTCTAAAAGTTTTATCGTAATTGATTGCTGCCGAAGCAGTTGACTGATCAGCCAGCTTTTGGACAATATTGGCATATTTCATTAATTTTGATACCTCGTTTACATGTTTTTCACAAAAAATGCTGACGAAAATATGAAAGGCTGCCAACCACTGTTGGACGGATTCAATTTTGCATGGATTGTTTTCCTTAACAAAAGTCAAACCTTCATCTTTTTCTTCTACAGAGAATTTTACGTTTTTTTTACTTGGCTTGAGTAATGACCCAAACTCTACAAATTCATTTGCCCAAATTTTTGCTTTTGTTTTTGCGTCAATCCCGAGTGATAAGGGTTTAGAAATACTGTCTGATGTATGTATTAGCGAAAAACTGTTACCATCGCTAGCCTGGGAAAGCGGCTCCGTGGACGTGCTTGGTAATTCCTGAGGCACCTCTGGAGCTTTATCTGTGTGCTCCTCGCTCTTATCATTCATTGCCGAAAGGACCGCTTGAGTGATTTTTGGCAGGGCTAATTGTATAGCGTTGTTCACCTGCTCGGCAATGTCAACAGAGGCTGATGTTGTCTGCTTTCGACGTTTTGCCGGGCCTGAAGTCTCAGAGGATGGTGTGTTCCCGGTTGTAGTGCTCTTTGGTCTTTTCTTTTTGGGTGGCATATTTTGGCCTACAAAACGAGACACCTGTCTTAAGAATGAAGACACTCATAGTTCAATACCTTATCTGCCTATATACATGTTGAATTGACTTTGCATATTAACATGAAAAAATTTTAAGTATAAAAATGCCCTTGATCGCCAAATTAAGCTTCTAATGGAAATAATTTTTCCAAGCCTTATGGTGCCATAGACAACCAAGGACACCTAAATACTTAAGAGTGCAAAAGTTTCGATAGCAGTCAATTCACTGAGGCCAACCATAAGCTATAATGACAGATCACAAGGAAAATAATCAAGAAATAGCCAAAGCGCCAGATCATTTACACTTGAGCATAATTCTCAGGTGTACCATACATCAGCGTGTAGCGACACTTCACACATATAAGCTGCTAGCCATAACATAAAAGCAACTGCTCAGCTGTACATATTACAGCTCATAGCGACATATCGCAAACATCAAGATGCCATGTGCATCAAAATGAGCAGAAGCCGTTTCTACTGTGACATATCACAGTGCATATATAGTGACAGATCACTAAAACGATGCCATGTGCATCAAATGACTAGCAGCTATCGTAAAATGTTCTACACTCTATACACCATAATATTTTTTGGTATGACATCGATATTCAAAATTCAAGTACATGTATCTTGAATGCATAATTACTACAAAAATTAAAATTGAAATAAAACTTATCTCATAACATGAATATGGTGAAGGTAACATGCCATCACTTTTGGATAGCCTTCAAGGAGTGCAATATTGCCCCACGTAGATTCCTATAGTATATCATCATCCCATGTTCTTCGTTAAAGTGAACGCCATCACAAAATATCGGAAATTTAGAGTGTTTAATATTTTTAAGCTTCCAATATTGCACACTCGTTTTCTGTACCAGCAGACATTTCAATTTTCTGTTGAATTTGATCACAAGTTCATTATACGATGTTGTGTCTAAAAGCCGAGTCCTAAAACGAGGCATTAGCTGACAAATTTTCACATGTGCAATATTGTAGCGTGATGCGAAAGTTTCTGAGGCGCAGGCTTAATTCCCTCACAAACGATTCATCTGCTGTTACATTGTCAACATCATTTCCTCCTATATGTAAAATGAGTACACCTGGACGTAGATCAGCGATTTTCCTTTCTAACATATTTATATGAGCGGAACATGATAATTTCCCACCACTTATTCCAAAATAATTAATCGCCGTTGCGGATAAATTGAAGTTAGCATATTCACAATGTTCTCGGATATACGATTGTAATCTATTTACATGAGAAGATCCCGCAATCAGAATAGATACCATTGTTTTGAAATATATGCTTTCACCAAAAAAGCTAGTTCTGTTCCACATTAAAAAATTCAAGAACATAGGGATCCAACATGCCGAGGAAAATAAACATCAAAATTAAAATCCATACCTTTCTATCCCAATTGAATAGATATGAAGAGATCAACAATTAAAATTACAGCAGAATTTTTGTTTGCGCGTTCACTGACAAGGTTCTGTGAGGGAATGGTGAAAGGCGTGAGAACCCGCGCGCATATCTTAGCATCCGACGGCCGAGAATATAAATCATACCAATTTACAGAAAGATCTTCGAGAATTGCTTTAATCTAACGGATAAGAAATTTTGCGATTAAGAAACTTAATTGCTAGCATGGGTCTGCCGTGTCAGATGTTTTACATAAATTAATTTAAGGATGTAAATTAAATATTTCTCTCTCTCTCTCTCTCTCTCTCTCTCTCTCTCTCTCTCTCTCTCTCTCTCTCTCTCTCTCTCTGTGTGTGTGTGTGTGTGTGTGTCTCGCGGCTATGCAAATCAAAGAACTTACTTTTGATGCTGATTAAATTCTCGCAGCGGTATCCTATACTACATGGTCATTAAGAATAGAAGTGAGATACATTTATTTGGACACAAGTTCTTACAGGACCGTGACCAATGAACGTTGTAATAAAATTAATTTTATTGATAACATAACTGACCTTTCCTTCAGCAATGATAGATATGCAGATAGAAAGTTTCCTTGCTGTCGTTTTTGGGGGAGTCGGATGGTTTATTCTTTTTTGGAATACCAAGAGGAAAGCGTCGATTTCATCAAAGTTTGTGACTGGGGGAATTTTGCTACATGTGGCAGGTGACAACTTTGTACCTTACCGCTGATGTGCTCTTAAATTTGATAGCAGTTAATAGAACATTATCTATCTATTCAATGAAAAAAAAATAAATGTGAAGGGGGATCAAACCGTTGTGATAAAATCAATACCATGTTTAGGCTATAGTTTAAAAAATAAAAATAATTTGTCTTACGTTAGCTTATTTCGTTCATAGTTACATCTGAGTTCGCTGTCTTGCTAAGATTTATCGCCACAAACGAATCCAGAAAAGCATCAATAGGAGAAAACAGCTCTATTGGAGTGCCATACTCACTAATATTTGTCGGTTTCGGTATCGTATTCATTCTTTTTGCAGTTGTAAGGAGCTTTAGCCTCCATTTAAGCCAAGAAGGAACTAATCAACAGATGGTGGGTGGACTGGAGTTGAATAACAATGAAAACAATATGTAGAGTAAATCGACATCATGCTTAGTATTGATACAGGCGCATACCATAATATGAATTAAGGATGATTTATATTGCATATTATATACGCACTATGTGTTCTAATCTTAATCCATTCATTACCTTCAAATAAAATTACAATTAAAAAAACACACCATTTGGACAAGGCAACAACATGTAGCAGCTTTATTGTATTATGTACATAACATATGTAAAATATGAAAATCAATCTTGATATACATGTAGATGTTGGAGTTAATAAATAAAGATGGAATTTTAACTTTTATTGTGCTCTACGTGTATTCCTAAACTACCATTGCAACCAATATTCACGTAGAAATGTTAATTCGGCGAATTTACACATTTTCTGTAATATCTTATATGCAACGCTGCTATAACGGAAAAGTCTTCTAAAAAAAAAATTTGCTATCATTAGCGATTCTATAGTCTTCATGTGACGTATATTAATGGTAACATATGCCTTAATAAAAAAAGTTTAAAGTTCAACACTACCCGGGAGATAATTAATTTCTATTTGTAATAATAGTTATGTAAAATAATCTCTGTACAATAAAAAGTGCTACTAGAATCCTACTCTCCTATCAGTCTACAGAGATAATTATTCAACAATTTCGGATGAAACCTTACCAATTTTTTTTTTTTACATTTTGTACAGAAGATTGAAAAAAATCACCAAAATCCTCTGAACCATACGATTCTAGCAGCACTTTCCAAAAATTATAGAATAAGAACTTTTAATAGGAATAAAATTTATGTTCAAAGTTTGCGGCGTAGTGTTGAACTTTTGCATCTTTTTTTGTTGCGAACAACAGAGGAAAGGCTGGTCGGGAGGAAAACAGACTGTCTGCTTTCATTTTATGAAGAAATTGTAGAAATATTAGCATACCTTATTCATAACTTTTATTACCGCATGAATCACACACAATAATCATGCTAAATGCTTTTAACGCCTTATAACCTCCGAATTCTTGTGTTACTGATCAAGTTATGACGTCATGGGTTTGGTATTTAACCCCCGTGACAAAATACATAGATATTTATACCACCCAGAAACGACAAGATTGTGCCTACACTAATTTGGGTCTACTGAAAACTATCTATAGGCAAGAAGAATATCTGGTTGTAGCCTTGACATACCCGCGCACCTCTTATACAGCCTTGCTAACAAGACTCTAAAGAACCACGTTTTTTTCGAATGAAAATGTCGCAATTCCGAACAAGTAATTCATTATCACTCAAAGTAGAAATTGATTTCTGTCTAATTCGTTCCTCAAACGAAAGAAATCATATTATTCACATATATAGTGATTTCAGGCAATTGATCTCGATCATATTGAATACTGTAAAACGAGAAAATTTGGCGCATACGTATTTTAGCGCAAACGCAGGTGGGAATGCATTAGCGCAAATAATTAAATTTTAGTGCTTTACACTTGTCACTGAAATATATATATATATATATATATATATATATATATATATATATATATATATATATATATATATATATGTGATATTGTTTTTATCCTCGCCCGTATTTGACTTTTTGGTTAGTCAAGCACGGAAACACTCAAGTATGGAAGTCAACTTTACTGTCGAGTTGCAATCAAATGGACGTGGCACAATGTTAATTTTATTGTAATTTTAAAAGAAGTAGAGTATTTACGCATTTTATTCATAATCAAAGAAGGCCATGCATTGAAAGAAAATAACTCTGATAAACGGAATTGGGTAATCATACAGGCACGTAGCATCGTTTTTGAAAGTGGAGGGGGGAACTAGAGATTTTTTTTACTTACCTGAAAAGGTTGACAAGCAAAAAAAATAATAAATTTCTCCAAACTCGAAAACTATTTCGTGTGTGTGTGTGCTCAAACCAATGCACTTTTTCTTGTTTTTTCTGCATAGCTTCAAAGGCAGACCTTTGAATTTTAAGCTGATTTAGTTGTATTTCAAACTCGGTTTTGAAAGATTTGGACATAATTCTTCCTACTCTGGGTCAACAACAATTGCTCAAACATATGTTCTTGTTTTTTGTTTTTTGTTTGGTTTGGTTTTTTTCCTTTTGTTGATTATATTTTATTTATTATATAATTAGTATTTTTTCTATCCATTTGTTAAATTATATTTTTTTCTTATCATTTCTCTCTCTCTCTCTCTCTCTCTCTCTCTCTCTCTAAATAAATAAATTACAAATATGTACCAATTTATAATCTACTCTTCATACATTTTCCAATGTTTACATGTACTTGTAATTGTACCTTGACCTATGGAGAGAACGATCATAGGCATTTATGCCTGCTGTTCAATCCATTTCTTTATATGAATAAAACATATTTTAAACTAAAGATTTGGACATGGCTTTCTTTCTTTTTTCGATAATTTGGAGAATTAAAAAAACTCCTCTTCTGTTACCTGTATATGACTGAGAAGAAACAAACATTTATTTTCATTTCTGCCATTTTCTAAAATATTTTTTCATTAAAATGGTAGAAGACACGTTATTTCATTAAAATCACAGACTATTCGTAAACGGTTCTACTCTCGATAATTTAAACAGGTTTAACAGGTCTAGGCGGCCTCTGTTTTTGGAGGATACATTTTATCCTCTAGAAACAGAGGATTTAGGTGTCGACACCTACCGGATTTTTCAAAACAAAGGGCAATCTAAACCAAAAAAATAACAGCAACTCTTGCAGTTCTCGGTTTATGTACCGTACGCTGATTTTTCTACCCTTTCCTGTCTGAAAATTAATTATAGCCAAGCCCATTTTCTGGTACCATAATTTATGTGTTAACAGTATTAAATTTTAAAAAAAAAAACAACATTTTTTTGAAAAATTCAGTTTCATTATTATTTCATTTAATGACAGAATAGAGATGTTTTTCTTTGAAGTTTGCTCTTCTGCACGGGTCGGAGTGGTCGGAGCTACTTTCCGTTCTGTATTAGTCTTCTGTACTGCTAAATAAGCCAACTAATCTGTATCTAAAATACAGCACGGTCAAAAAACAAATCTGATCCAATTTATCAAAAGCTCGTACACATATTAAAGTAAAGAACTGTGTGTATCGCCTGTACGTGTATCTAATTAAATTGAACTATTAAGACCCTTGAAATAAATTGGGATCAATCTCCATCTACGGCAAGGTTATACCGTCCTCCATTTCAGTTAAACTTAAATTCAGTTATGTCTACCCGTTGTTGACATCAAAACTAATCTGACTGAAACTTACGTTGTCCGTGGAAATATATATATACTGCGGATGTATACTCCCCGTCGAGGCCTCATCCAGTAACTCTAGCTGAAGTTTGGATGCTGCACAGCTAAAAAGTGGGATTTTTTTTCTTATTTTCTCTAAATAATATTTATTTTATCTTTGCTTAAATTATCAGGCAGAGTGTATTTTGTCTTTACAGTATTTTTTCTTTTGTGTATCCTTTTTCTCTAATTTTTAATTAAAAGAAAATATGAAATTAATGTTATTTATGTATTGTTTGAGCATTTATAAATGCCTTTTTATTTGTCCTGATAGGGAAAAATATAAAAATTAAACAAACAAACAAAAAACAACAAAAAAAAAAACAAGAAACATTAAGTAGAAATGAAGCACAAGAAGTGCCAACTTTGAAAGCGTATTGTAAAAATTCTAGACATAGAATCTCAAATCGCCACATACAATCGATAGTTTAATGTTTGATCTTTTAATTAATTGTACTCTGGTGCTTGCACTTTTTGATTAAAGGTAGGCACGAGGCGTTTGAAAATAACCTGTGTTATCCTCTGAATTCAGAAGATAAACTATCCGACATTGCGTTGCGATTTCCATATATGGTAAAAAATTTGGTTGCCATATTGAATCTAGCTATCCTCCAAAAACGGAGGCCGCCCAGACCTGTTTAAAGACATTCATTTAAAAACCGAACAGTTGTCAAAATTAACAATTTATATTGATACAAATTTGTACTGTTAAATCTTCTTTTTAACTGCGCAGTACAGAAATTTGCCTACAATAAAGGATCGAATTACCAGGTAAATAAATAATTTTTGAGATTCTTGCGCTCTCCTGGCTAAGTGAAGTTTACTGTGATTTTATTTTTTTTTAAATTTATTCCCTTATAAGCTATTATCAAAGAAATACAATTATTGATTCATCCATTTATTTGATAAATTTGCCAACAATAAAGGAACGAATTCCAGGTAAATAATTCTCGAGATTCTTATGCTTACCTGGTCAAGCAATTTTTTCTACGATTTATTTCTCCCCTTATATAGCAGCACTCTTGTTATACGTTGTCCAAGAAATATTATGACTGGTTTATTTGTAGCGTATATTTGTGTCCCAGTTACATGTAAATAATGTTTTGTATACGATTTTATAGTACTACTAGTGAACTTTTGTGAGGAGCGTTGACTTTTACAGTTTACGGTTTACTTTTACCTCAGGACAATGTATGGAAGCTCTTCTACGATACTAATGTTTACTCAGCAATTAATTACTTGAAAACAATTTTTTTTTAAATCACAAATACATTGCCCTCGAAGGGGCATAAACACGGACCCCTGGAAATTCCACGAGTGGGAGCAGGTGTCTGGGAAAAGTAGGCATCCCCTATCGACCGATCCCACCCACCGTTGACCATGTATTGAGTATAAAAACAGAGGTTTAACAATTGATATGAATAAGTCAGACTAAATACGATCCATTGATAGGTCTCATTTGCATACAAGTTCATTTTAACGACCATAGATTTAACGAAATGACGCGTTTAAGGAGGTTTTTGAAATCCCTGTAACGCCAACTTATCAATTAGTTAGCTATAGGCTGCTCTTATTAAATAAACGATCGTACACGGAACACGTTCTCGAGTAATGAATGCAGTGAGATGTACACCATATGTAGGTGATAGCGGGATATAGCTACCTACGGTAGGTAAGGACAGTTAAAGATGGAAGAATTGAAGATTTCTCTTTTGTTACACAGTTTAGTTGTTAGTAAGCCCTTTTCGTTTAAAATCAGAAAAACATAGGAATATGAGGCAGATGTGTCAGACTCAGTGATGCCTTTAATTGCAAGATCACTGGAATATCGAACATGAATAAAAGTAACTTTTGTTAACTGATATGACATAGTCAATATATCTAAATGTCGAATAGAAGGTCGCAATCTTTGTTTTCTTCTTCTCATGTAAATTTGAAATAAATACTGCTTCAAAGGAATATGAAAGTTAGCTACTAAAGACGCACACTCAACAAGGCCGACATTTGTTGGAAGATCTGTTCACCTAAGACTACATAATTTTGTCAATGAGGAACAGCAGCAGGCTATTAATATCATCTTCAGAGTACTCTTAACAGTGATCTTAACAAAACAATTTGGTTGATGACCAAACAAATTATAGGAAAAATATCTACCTACATTTTTACTGAAGAAGCAGTTATCAATGATATTATTTTTTTTTTCGATTTCACGTGAATGATGGTTGTATGAAGAAGGATATGATGATAACGAACAGTACTTAATATCAAAGTCCATAAAACAATACAAAATAGGAGCAGAGCAAACATGGACCTCCGAAATATCAGAGGTAGGATCATTGTATTTAAAGTTTAATGAAGTCGTACCTTTTGATGTCACCTACTTTCAATAAAAATTAATCATTTCCCTTTTATCTTGTTTTCGGACAAAGGAATACATAATAAAAAAGATCATAAGGGGTGGATTATGAACTTTCTTGAGAAGGGAGATAACATATCCAGTCATAAAACTCCAGGGTAGAGACTTTCTGAAAAAGAAAATTCATAAAAAAATCTTGAGATACAGCAGAGTGTCTTAAATCCCGTTTTCAATGGTTCAATAGTGCAAGTATTTTGTTTTCATCTTTATACACTAGCACCATTATCACCAGACTTCTTGATAGAAAGCTTGTATGATCAGGTGAGCTATAATTGTGAGGGACCCCTCTTTTAAAACGGTTTAACCTACGCAAAATAACCTATCACAACACCCGCTGAAAAGTCGAATCTACAAATATACATTACTTTTGAGAATATTAATTCATGGATAATGCCATTTTTTTTTTTTTTACAAATATAGTGCTATGGATATATCACGTCGTTTTCTTTGATATTATACATCAACATAAACTGTAGTTTCGTATAACACATCCGTACTGAAGAGCTCTCGTACAGGTAGGTCAAAACTCATTTTATTTTTAAACAAACATTAGTAAAGTTTTCACATGAAAGAAAGTTTTAATCCAAAAAGTAAAATGCATTTAATGACATACATGTATATGAAAAGTGGAATTGATTTTCAGTATACATCAAGATCGACTGCATTATGACGTAAAAAATATACTCTTTACAATTGTATCGTCGAGCCCAGGTAATTTCTGCTTCGTACTTAAAATGAGTTTTTCTTTACTTATTCAGGTAACTTAAAGGCAATCAAATGGAAAATTGCTAATTAATGCACTCGAACTCTCTCAAAGGTTTTCAAAAACTTATCTATTTTTCAATTACTAATGTGAATTTTTTTTTTAAAGAAAACACTATTTTTAGCATATCCTTCTTCAGTATAGTTATTTCTGTTTTACAATTTGTTTAAATATTTTCTTGGATTTGAGACGAAAAGAAAAAAGGGAAAGAAAATAAAGGTTTCTTTATGCATGAAAATATTAAATTTTGGATTAATATCTTGACTGGGTTGGAACCACCACCCTCTCCTTTTAGAAAAAGAAATCCCAGATCCACGCCTTTTCTCAACTTCATTTTTAACAGTCATATACATGAATGTTGTGTTCCTCTTTTCATAATATTCAATCAATATTTCGGAAAATGTATTGTCTTCAAAAGCTATTTTTTGGATATTAATTTCATAATTACCTTTCCGAATTCTTCACTTTTATCACCAAATCAATTTTGAATGGAAAAAGAAAAATATTGCAGAAACTGCAAAAATATGTTTTATTATGCATAAATTATTATCTTTAAAATACGAAGATAATTTGTTGTTCACATTATAGTCTTACGTTTATTTAGATATTTTAAGAGAGAACAAGGATGAAATTTTATGTGGAATTGCTATCGTCAGCCTTTGGTTGGATTTTATTCGTCGTTGCCATGGCCCTACCTGGATTCATAAATGAGGAGGTAACTGTCACCTTTTTTTTATAGATTATATGCTTATATGTTATATTTGATTCATTGAAAATTCAATAAACGAAAAAAACTCCTTTATTGAGAGTCAATAAAAGGAAATAGTCATGAATTTTTAGGATATAAATATGGGAATTTATATTATGCAATGTTTTAGAGTATCAAAATGAGCATCTTTTACGCCAGGATGTGTGTATACGATAAATGTTCAACAAGCTCTTACGTAGATCTGGATGAGAAGAATGAAACCAAAGGGCAGCTTCAGCTCTGTGAATCTCTTTCCCCCCTCTCTCTCTCTCTCTCTCATTTTTAAAAAGCTTTGTTCATAGTTATTTGATTAATCTCCGATATCTAAAAAAAAGTATTCTAAATAATGTCTCATGGAGGGAGTACATACATGTATACCCGGTATATGTGAAATACTATGGATGTCCTGGACAAGAAACTCTAACAAAACGGTTTTTAAAATAACTATATTTTTTTCAGCAATGATAGATGTGCAGATAGAAAGTCTCCTTGCTATCGTGCTTGGGGGAGTCGGATGGTTGATCCTTTTTTGGAATACCAAAAGAAAAGTGTCGATTCCATCCATGTTTGTGATTGGGGGAATTTTACTACTTGTGGCCGGTAACAGCTTTTAGAATTTTATGCTGATGTGATTGATATCAGTAAATAGCCATAGAACATCAATCTATCAAATAAAGAAAACCAAAAATATGTGGTGTAATCTTCACGATCAAAATGTTGAAATCAATCCTAATTATGGTATGCTTAAAACATAATTGTTTTTAAAAATTGTTTTCATTCATAGTTACATCTGAGTTCGCTGTCTTGCTTCGATTTATCGCCACGAACGCTTCCAGAAAAGCATCACAGGGGAAAGACAGCGCTCTCGGATTTCCATACTCATTAATACTTGTCGGCTTTGGTATTGTATTCATGCTTGTTGCTGTTATAAGAAGCTTTGTCTTCTTTATCAGAAATGAACATAATGAAGATAACACGAAGACTTATCAACAAACGGAAGATGAACCAGGGAGGAATATCACTGAAAACAAAATCTAAAGCTAAAAGACATCATCCTTAAAATATGTTGAGAATTAAAGTTTGCTCTATTAGAATATGTTATTATGATACATTTTTAAGTAATTTATACCTTTATGATCAATTAGACGTAAATTAAGTACTAGTATTTTACATTGTTTCAAATCGTCTGTACAATCAAATATATATACAGTATCATTTAAGAAAACAAAATTGTTCAGGACAACAGTGTAATATTTTCACTTGTAAATATAATTTTACAAATATGAACAGCAGAAGTTTATAAATATTAATGCTCTTTTTTATGTCCGTGAAATAGTTAATGTGAATTTCGCATCAGAAAATTTTGACATGAAAGCAGCTCATATTGCTTTGATGTTGATTTAGTTTTTGTGTTAAATTTGATTCACTTATAAAAACGATTATAAAACACGTGATAGCTATGTGTAAAAATAGTTATTAATGTGATTAAAATAATTTCGCATGTTTTAAAATTTGGATATGTCTTTTATCAAAGTCGTCATGTTCGCACGCGTGGCGCAGTGGTTAGAATGTCTGCTCTAAAGTAGCAAAGTAAGGAGTTAATCCTTACGTCGAAGGTTCGAATCCCAATGTGGAACGTGTAGACCGGTCATTCGGATGAGTCCGTATAAACCCCATGTCGCAATAAGTGCTGGTACGAAAAAGATTTCTCCGTACTCAATGGCCCCGTGTGTCGAGTATAAAACAAAATTCTCTTATCCAAAAGTCCGGTCTCCACAATGGGATTCGCACCCGCTGCTTAAGGATAAACTTCCTACTTAGCGACTCTAAAACAGACGCTCTAACCACTGCGCCACGCGGGCGACCAAAAGAGAGGAATTTACGTTTATATATGAACGTAATTAAAGCCTGCAGGTTCAAATTGGGATTAATTAATTGATTGTATGTTGTTTAACGTCCCTCTCGAGAATTTTTCACTCTCATGGAAACACCAATTCTTGCCGGTGGAAAGCTGCATATTTTGTCCTCGGCACTCAGGACCATTGAGCAGGGAGGGATCCTTTTTGTTCCAGCACCTGCGAATGTAACCTCGGTTTATACGATCTCACCAGAAGGAGTCTTCAAAATTAGAGAAAACAGAATGCAGATATAATTCATTGAAATTTTTTTTTAGAAGACATCTTTGTTTCTTTTTCTGCATCATTTGCTAATTCGTTTATGTTTTGATTAAAATACCTTTAAATGATCCTTGGTCCATGTGCTCCCCAGCCTATAAATGTTTCCCTTGCTGTTCTGGACAGCCCTAACTGAGAATGCGATATGCATTCCTAAGGAGCTTTCTCATAAACATTATGATATGCAGTTTCCAAATTACATGCATTTTGTTTTCACTACCATTTGAGAATTTTAACTATTTAAAAGATGTTAACATTAACTAGAGGGCTTCAATCGCAGACTTTTACTTCACTTTGAGGGTTACAAACTCTGGATTAAATAAGACGAACAGGGTTGTGTATGGATATACCTGTACGTAGAAAAACATCTCATTTTGTGTGTTGAATATTTAAAGGGGATGGATAATAACATACAATAAAAAAAAATATACGGTGTTCGTGCAAAATCACTGAAGCAAACGATTTGGTTTAATCGATTTTTTTTCAAGATTGTAGTTTCTAAATTAAAAACATTCAGAAATAAAGAAAAAGACGGTAGGACAACAAGAGATAGATAGGCAAACATACCTCATATATTAGGATATAAAGTTTTTAAAATTGCATACATCTTTTAGCTTTGTTATTAATAAAAGGATTTTGCCATCTAAAATAATCTAGTCTCTTTTTTAATATTTCACGAAAGAGGATTTGGATTGGTCAATCCAATCTCCTTTTTTCTATCGTCTGCCAATCATTTGAATTTTAAGTTGATGTAGTTTATACTTAAAACAAGGAACGGTTTCAATACAAATATTTCCTTGTGATTTTCTTAAAAAATGAAATTGATGTAAAATTAGAAAACTCATGCTTTCTGAATCATTAAAATTCCATGCGGAAAAATCATGCAGATCATTTTCCTCACATACATTTCTAAATGCTAATTGTGATGAACATTCATATTTTCCTTTATTTTCTAGAGAAGTTGAGAAAGATACCAATTTTCAATGGAATTTTCTGTCAGAAAATATTGTCCACAGGTATCGACTATATAGATTTTGATATATGTGATCTTTAAATGAATTTTACAAATTATATTTAAAAATTAAAGCTAAATATGAAGTATCTGGGCTAAAAAATTAATATACAAGATTAGGTGTAGATTTAGATAATATTTGTTATTTACGTTCAATTAAATTCAAATTTTCACCAATTTTGAACTTAAATAGCCCCACGTTTCTATAGTTAAATTGATTTTAAACTGTGTTTGCTACTCAATTCCGAGCCTGAAATAAACCGCGATTGGTTATTTGTGTAAAATTAAGATTTCTATATAAACCGCTATTGATTTATATTGTGTACAAGTAATTAACAGTCCTATCTTTATATAAAGAAACAAAATTGATAGATAGATCTTTTTAATTTTGGTAAGTGTGATACTTATTATTATTTAAAAAAAAAAGAAACCATATATGACTTTCATTTGGGAGACAACTGGGAACACTATTTTCTGAAGGGAAATTACTCTTGAAATGGATCATTTTGACTTTCCTTAAAATAAAGAAATGCATTAAATTAATGACGTCATATTCCCAGAATGACACCTTTATGCTAAATACTTTCTTTATCAATCAAAGCCATGAACGCAACTAATATTTGAGACAGTTTCAAAACTTTTTGAAAACATTTTATTTTTAGGGCACAGTGAAGCAAAAAGGTACCTTCTTTTGAAATATTGAGTTTAAGTTAATTTTCTTTTTCTTGATTAATCAAAAAAATTAAATAACCCTTGTCTGTAATATGGTTCTAAGGAAAAGTAAACACATATGTTCCTCGCTATTTATGTTGAAGACACCCATTTATATTAAAATAGCAGGCTATTATTAGACACAATTCAGTTCTATTTTAGACATTTTTACGCAATATCAAAGTTTGGAATTTAATGCCGAACAATAACGATTCTATTCAATTAAATCTTCGTTTAATTGCGCATTATCGACAAGTGCCAAAAATAAAGAATCGAATTACCAGGTAAACATAATGCTCAAAATTCTAACGCTCGTCTGGTCAAGTAAATTTTATTGTGATTTTTTCTCACTCTTTCTACACTTTTAAAATACTTCAGTCCAAAACTTGCTACAGATATCGTAGATAAATAATAAATATTTTAAAAATATTTATTGGTAGGTTATATTTGCTTACAGGGTCATTAAAACGACCACAGAATTTACAAAATGTTGACTTTAAACGAGGTCGTTGAATTCCCTGTAACATTAACTTATCTGTCCGTAGCCTACCTCTTTCAAAAAGCTTATCGTACACAAAGCAATTTCTAAATAAGTTAGGAAATGTAAACACCAGATCAGATGATAGCGGGATATTTCTACGTAAATAAGAAGAACTGACAATGGCAAAGTTGATCTCGTTTGTCATAGAGTTAAAATCAGAAGGTCCTGGGTTCAAATCTCGGCCGCAATTTACCTAAGCGGATACAAAAGGTAGGGACTGTTTCTTCACCAGGTGCTCGGCTTTTTGAACAGAATGTTGAGGTTCTTCGGAGAGGCCCTGGAAAACTGAGGTCCCATTTCATGGCAGGTGCTGGCTCGATGATGATACCTCACTGCCCAATTTTCAATTTCAACCTGCAAAGGTCTAAATTTGAAGACCTTCATTGATACATGTTAGCGATTCTATATGAGTGAAACATTCTTGAATGATACGTCAAGCAACAAACAATCACTGGATCAATCAATCCTACATATGCGTATGACCCCTATGATCACCATCCAGGTATGAAACATGTGAAAGACACTAGTGCCATTGATTTCAAGTTCACTGGGATATATCGAATGGACATATAAATGAAAGTTTACCGACTATATAGACAAAATTCCTCACTAAAACTTGACGATATGACTCTATTTCGTCGATATAATATTATCTTAATGTCGGTTGAATAATAAAAGACCGCATCAAGTGTTTTCTTCTTCTCATGTAGGTTCTGGTATAAATTCTGCTTCACATGATTATACATCAAATTATAAAGAAGTACGTGATACATTTTCATACACTTTTGTTTCATTAAGTGCCTATTTTCACCTTTATTTGATAGCACCTTATATATTGTTGTATACATCATACTACTGAATACAAAGTTTATCTGTTCAGGTGAGCTGTAATAATAATTAGGGACCTCCTCTTTGAAAAAAAATGCTTTAGGTAACGCACAAAAACAAACCACAATACGCAAAGAAACATAAAAATCTATTTGCATGTTTATCTTTAGAATGATATATATATATATATATATTTATTTATATATATATATATATATATATATATATATATATATATATATATATATATATATATATATATATATATATATATATAGAAAGCACAGAGAAATTCACTTTTACAAGGATACTCACTTCCGCCCCAGCCCGGGGTTGAACTCTCGACCTACGGAATCTGTCTCCTAGCAGTATAGGAACAGCGCGTTAGGCCGCTCGGCTATCTAGGCAAGTTAAAAAACTTGCTTTCGATGCCGATGGAATTCTCACAACGCTGCCCTACACTACACGGTCATTGAGAATGGAAGTGAGATACAGTTATTTTGACATTAGTTTTTAGAGGATTGTTACCAATACATGTTGTGATGAAATTAATTCTATTTATAAAGCACAAATTACAACAACTCTTAAACTAATATAACTGCCCTAAGTGAAGGAATATTAATATAGAAAGCACAGAGAAATTCACTTTTACAAGGATACTCACTTCCGCCCCAGCCCGGGGTTGAACTCTCGACCTACGGAATCTGTCTCCTAGCAGTATAGGAACAGCGCGTTAGGCCGCTCGGCTATCTAGGCAAGTTAAAAAACTTGCTTTCGATGCCGATGGAATTCTCACAACGCTGCCCTACACTACACGGTCATTGAGAATGGAAGTGAGATACAGTTATTTTGACATTAGTTTTTAGAGGATTGTTACCAATACATGTTGTGATGAAATTAATTCTATTTATAAAGCACAAATTACAACAACTCTTAAACTAATATAACTGCCCTAAGTGAAGGAATATTAATATAGAAAGCACAGAGAAATTCACTTTTACAAGGATACTCACTTCCGCCCCAGCCCGGGGTTGAACTCGCGACCTACGGAATCTGTCTCCTAGCAGTATAGGAACAGCACGTTAGACCGCTCGGCTATCTAGGCAAGTTAAAAAACTTGCTTTCGATGCCGATGGAATTCTCACAACGCTGCCCTACACTACACGGTCATTGAGAATGGAAGTGAGATACAGTTATTTTGACATTAGTTTTTAGAGGATTGTTACCAATACATGTTGTGATGAAATTAATTCTATTTATAAAGCACAAATTACAACAACTCTTAAACTAATATAACTGCCCTAAGTGAAGGAATATTAATATAGAAAGCACAGAGAAACTCACTTTTACAAGGATACTCACTTCCGCCCCAGCCCGGGGTTGAACTCTCGACCTACGGAATCTGTCTCCTAGCAGTATAGGAACAGCGCGTTAGGCCGCTCGGCTATCTAGGCAAGTTAAAAAACTTGCTTTCGATGCCGATGGAATTCTCACAACGCTGCCCTACACTACACGGTCATTGAGAATGGAAGTGAGATACAGTTATTTTGACATTAGTTTTTAGAGGATTGTTACCAATACATGTTGTGATGAAATTAATTCTATTTATAAAGCACAAATTACAACAACTCTTAAACTAATATAACTGCCCTAAGTATATATATATATATATATATATATATATATATATATATATATATATATATATATATATATATATATATATATATAGTTATAATTATGTTACATTGTTTCCTTTGATGTTATATATAAATATAAACTGTTCCATATTATACAACGGTACTTTAGAACTCGCTTATAGGTAGGTTTTTATGATTGGTTCTTTAATTCCATTTCTCTAATGATTTTTCATCTCCATTTTCTGTTTGATTTTTCTTTTGTTTTGTCTAATTCTGAACAAATGATACTTATTATATGTTTGTTCGTTCGTTTGTTTGTTGATTAACGTCCCTCATAAGAATTGTTCACTCATATGGAGACTCTACCACTTGCCGGTAGAGGGCTGCAAATTTTGACTTATACTTAGGGCCATAGAGCAGAGAGAGATATCTTTTTCGTGTTTTACGTGGTTCCTCGGTTTGAGCCAAAAATATGATACAATGAATAAAAGATATGGAAAATGGGATTCATTATCAGCCCATCAAAGTGACTGCAATACATTAAACATGAATTAAAACTTCTTCTTTTAAATGACAATTCGTCACTTAGTAAATAATCTTATATTTGTTATGGATACATTTTGAGACTAGATGCTTTCATGAGACAGTAATACCCGCACTAAGGTGTTTGCCTCTAAATGCACACTCCTCTAAAATTAGGCTTTACCAAAGAAAAAGAAAAAGGGCCTCCATGTATTCATCAAATTGAGCATAATATTCTCAAGTGAACATGTGACCCGTCACCATGGGCCTCGATCTTATAGGTACATGTATTTCATATTCATAATTCATTACCAGTCTGAAATTAAACAACAGAATTCAATTAATGATGTAAATTAGGTTTGAAACAAGGGGGGGGGGGTAAATTTTTGGCCCATAATTGGAACTTTTTAAATCTATTTTCTCATATAGATCAACAACAAATATTATTCAAATTAGTTTAAAGCGTTTTTGATGATTTTTTCCAAAATGTACAAACTTTTTTATACTTGATTAGGCAGAAACACCTTGAAAGCTGCCATATACCATTTATACCCAATCAATTTAGTCAACCCCCACCCTTCTCCCATCAACACACACACGCACAAACACACCCTATTTTCCTGTTTTTGGAAATAGGCCTAGATGGCAAAGTTAAGATAAAACA